>NW_026599614.1:697500-702500 GCF_023634155.1 Falco peregrinus | reverse complement strand
CGTACATGCCATGCACAGCTGAGGTTTAGAGTTGCGTTTAGGGTTAGGCCTCTTAGGGTTAGGGTTAGGGTTAGGGTTAGGGTTAGGGTTAGGGTTAGGGTTAGGGTTAGGGTTAGGGTTAGGGTTAGGGTTAGGTTTAGGGTTAGGGTTAGGGTTAAGTGCATGCCATGCACAGCTGAGGTTTAGAGTTTCGTTTTGGGTTAGGTCTCTTAGGGTTAGGGTTAGGTTTAGGGTTAGGGTTAGGGTTAGGGTTAGTGTTAGGGTTACCTACATGCCATGCACAGCTGAGGTTTAGAGTTGCGTTTAGGGTTAGGACTCTTAAGGTTAGGGTTAAGGTTAGGGTTAGGGTTAGGGTTAGGGTTAGGGTTAGGGTTAGGGTTAGGGTTAGGGTTACGTACATGCCATGCACAGCTGAGGTGTAGAGTTCCGTTTTGGGTTAGGCCTCTTAGGGTCAAGGTTAGGGTAGGGTTAGCGTTAGGGTTAACGTCAGGGTTAGGGTTAGGGTTAGGGTTACCTACATGCCATGCACAGCTGAGGTTTAGAGTTGCGTTTAGGGTTAGGCCGCTTAGGGTTAGGGTTAAGGTTAGGGTTAGGTTTAGGGTTAGGGTTAGGGTTAGCGTTAGGGTTAGGGTTAGGGTTAGGGTTAGGGTTAGGGTTACGGTTACGGTTACGGTTACGGTTACGGTTAAGGTTACGGTTACGGTTACGGTTAAGTGCATGCCATGCACAGCTTAGGTTTAGAGTTGCGTTTAGGGTTAGGCCTCTTAGGGTTAGGGTAAGGGTTAAGGTTAGGATTAGGGTTAGGGTTAGGGTTAGAGTTAGGGTTAGGGTTAGGGTTAACTGCATGCCATGCACAGCTGAGGTTTAGAGTTCCATTTTGGGTTAGGCCTCTTAGGGTCAGGGGTAGGGTTAGGGTTAGGGTTAGGGTTAGGGTTAGGTACATGCCATGCACAGGTGAGGTTTAGAGTTCCGTTTAGGGTTAGGCCTCTTAGGGTTAGGGTTAGGGTTAGGGTTAGGGTCTAGGTTAGGCTTAGCGTTAGGGTTAGGGTTAGTGTTAGGGTTAGGGTTAGGGTTAGGGTTAGGGTTAGGGTTAGGGTTAGGGTTAGGGTTAGGGTTAGGTACATGCCATGCACAGGTGAGGTTTAGAGTTCCGTTTAGGGTTAGGCCTCTTAGGGTAAGGGTAAGGGTTAGGTTTAGGGTTAGGTTTAGGGTTAGGGTTAGGATTAGGGTTAGGGTTAGGTTTAGGATTAGCATTAGGGTTATGTACATGCCATGCATAGCTGAGGTTTAGAGTTCCGTTTAGGGTTAGGTCTCTTAGGGTTAGGGTTAGGGTTAGGCTTAGCGTTAGGGTTAGGGTTAGGGTTAGGGTTAGGGTTAGGGTTATGTTTAGGGTTAGGGTTAGGGTTAGGGTTAGGGTTAGGTACATGCCATGCACAGCTGAGGTTTTGAGTTTCATGTAGGGTTAGGTCTCTTAGGGTTAGGGTTAGGGTTAGGGTTAGGGTCTAGGTTAGGCTTAGCGTTAGGGTTAGGGTTAGGGTTAGGGTTAGGGTTACGATTAGGGTTAGGGTTAGGGTTAGGTACATGCCATGCACAGCTGAGGTTTTGAGTTCCGTGTAGGGTTAGGTCTCTTAGGGTTAGGGTTAGGGTTAGGGTTAGGGTTAGGGTTAGGTTTAGGGTTAGGGTTAGGGTTACGTACATGCCATGCACAGCTGAGGTTTGGAGTTCCGTTTTGGGTTACGCCTCTTAAGGTCAGGATTAGGGTTAGGGTTAGGGTTAGGGTTAGGGTTAGGGTTATGTACATTCCATGCACAGCTGAGGTTTAGAGTTCCGTCAAGGGTTAGGCCTCTTAGGGTCAGTATTCGGGTTAGGTTTAGGGTTAGGCCTAGGGTTAGGCTTAGGGTTAGGGTTAGGGTTAGGGTTATGTACCTGCCATGCACAGCTGAGGTTTAGAGTTCTGTTTTGGGTTAGGCCTCTTAGGGTCAGGGTTAGGGTTAGGGTTAGGGTTAGGGTTAGGGTCAGGATTAGGGTTAGGGTTAGGGTTAGGGTTAGAGTCAGGGTTAGGGTTAGGGTTAGGCTTAGGGTTAGGGTTAGGGTTAGGGTTAGGGTTACATACATGCCATGCACAGCTGAGGTTTAGAGTTCCGTTTTGGGTTAGGCCTCATAGGGTTAGGGTTAGGGTTAGGGTTAGGGTCTAGGTTAGGCTTAGCGTTAGGGTTAGGGTTAGTGTTAGGGTTAGGTTTAGGGTTAGGGTTAGGGTTAGGGTTAGGGCTAGGGTTAGGGTTAGGGTTACATACATGCCATGCACAGCTGAGGTTTAGAGTTCCGTCTAGGGTTAGGCCTCTTAGGGTCAGGGTTAGGGTTAGGGTTAGGGTTAGGGTTAGGGTTAGTGTTAGCGTTAGGGTTAGGGTTACGTACATGCCATGCACAGCTGAGGTTTAGAGTTGCGTTTAGGGTTAGGCCTCTTAGGGTCAGGGTTAGGGTTAGGGTTAGGGTTAGGGTTAGGGTTAGGGTTAGGGTTAGGGTTAGGGTTAGGGTTAGGGTTAAGTGCATGCCATGCACAGCTGAGGTTTAGAGTTCCGTTTTGTGTTAGGCCTCTTAGGGTCAGGATTAGGGTTAGGGTTAGGGTTCGGGTTAGGGTTAGGGTTAGGGTTAAGTGCATGCCATGCACAGCTGAGGTTTAGAGTTCGGTTTTGTGTTAGGCCTCTTAGGGTCAGGGTTAGGGTTAGGGTTAGGTTTAGGGTTAGGGTTAGGGTTAGGGTTAGGGTTAGGGTTAGGGTTATGTACATGCCATGCACAGCTGAGGTTTAGAGTTACGAAAGGGGTATGCCCAATAGGGTCAGGATTAGAGTTAGGGTTAGGGTTAGGGTTAGGGTTAGGGTTAGGGTTAGGGTTAAGTGCATGCAATGCACAGCTGAGGTTTAGAGTTCCGTTTTGGGTTAGGCCTCTTAGGATCAGGGTTAGTGTTAGGATTAGGGTTAGGGTTAGGGTTAGGGTTAGGGTTAGGGTTAGGGTTATGTACATGCCATGCACAGCTGAGGTTTAGAGTTCCGTCAAGGGTTAGGCCCCTTAGAGTCAGGATTAGAGTTAGGGTTAGGGCTAGCATTAGGGTTAGGGTTAGGGTTAGGGTTAGGGTTAGGGTTAGGGTTAGGGTTAGGGTTAGGGTTAGGGTTAAGTGCATGCCATGAACAGCTGAGGTTTAGAGTTCTGTTTTGGGTTAGGCCTCTTAGCGTCAGGGTTAGGGTTAGGGTTAGGGTTAGGGTTAGGGCTAGGGTTAGGGTTAGGGTTAGGGTTAGGGTTAGGGTTAGGTACATGCCATGCACAGCTGTGGTTTTGAGTTCCATGTAGGGTTAGGTCTCTTAGGGTTAGGGTTAGGGTTAGGGTTAGGGTCTAGGTTAGGCTTAGCGTTAGGGTTAGGGTTAGGGTTAGGGTTAGGGTTAGGGTTAGGGTTAGGGTTAGGATTAGGTTTAGGGTTAGGGTTAGGGTTAGGGTTAGGGTTAGGTACATGCCATGCACAGCTGAGGTTTTGAGTTCCGTGTAGGGTTAGGTCTCTTAGGCTTAGGGTTAGGGTTAGGGTTAGGGTTAGGGTTAGGGTTAGGGTTAGGGTTAGGTTTAGGGTAAGGTTAGGGTTACGTACATACCATGCACAGCTGAGGTTTGGAGTTCCGTTTTGGGTTAGGCCTCTTAAGGTCAGGATTCGGGTTAAGGTTAGGGTTAGGGTTAGGGTTAGGGTTAGGGTTACGTACATTCCATGCACAGCTGAGGTTTAGAGTTCCGTCAAGGTTTAGGCCTCTTAGGGTCAGGATTCGGGTTAGGTTTAGGGTTAGGCCTAGGGTTAGGGTTAGGGTTAGGGTTAGGGTTAGGGTTAGGGTTATGTATCTGCCATGCACAGCTGAGGTTTAGTGTTCCGTTTTGGGTTAGGCCTCTTAGGGTCAGGGTTAGGGTTAGGGTTAGGGTTAGGTTTAGGGTCAGGATTAGGGTTAAGTGCATGCCATGCACAGCTGAGGTTTAGAGTTCGGTTTTGTGTTAGGCCTCTTAGGGTCAGGGTTAGGGTTAGGGTTAGGGTTAGGGTTAGGGTTAGGGTTAGGGTTAGGGTTAGGGTTAGGGTTAGGGTTATGTACATGCCATGCACAGCTGAGGTTTAGAGTTACGAAAGGGGTATGCCCAATAGGGTCAGGATTAGAGTTAGGGTTAGGGTTAGGGTTAGGGTTAGGGTTAGGGTTAGGGTTAGGGTTAAGTGTATGCAATGCACAGCTGAGGTTTAGAGTTCCGTTTTGGGTTAGGCCTCTTAGGGTCAGGGTTAGTGTTAGGATTAGGGTTAGGGTTAGGGTTAGGGTTAGGGTTAGGGTTAGGGTTAGGGTTATGTACATGCCATGCACAGCTGAGGTTTAGAGTTCCGTCAAGGGTTAGGCCTCTTAGGGTCAGGATTAGGGTTAGGGTTAGGGTTAGCGTTAGGGTTAGGGTTAGGGTTAGGGTTAGGGTTAGGGTTAGGGTTAGGGTTAGGGTTAGGGTTAGGGTTAGGGTTAAGTGCATGCCATGAACAGCTGAGGTTTAGAGTTCCGTTTTGGGTTAGGCCTCTTAGCGTCAGGGTTAGGGTTAGGGTTAGGGTTAGGGTTAGGGTTAGGGTTAGGGTTAGGGTTAGGGTTAGGGTTATGTACATGCCATGCACAGCTGAGGTTTAGAGTTCCGTCAAGGGTTAGGCCCCTTAGAGTCAGGATTAGAGTTAGGGTTAGGGCTAGCATTAGGGTTAGGGTTAGGGTTAGGGTTAGGGTTAGGGTTAGGGTTAGGGTTAGGGTTAGGGTTAGGGTTAGGGTTAGGGTTAAGTGCATGCCATGAACAGCTGAGGTTTAGAGTTCTGTTTTGGGTTAGGCCTCTTAGCGTCAGGGTTAGGGTTAGGGTTAGGGTTAGGGTTAGGGTTAGGGTTAGGGTTAGGGTTAGGGTTAGGGTTAGGGTTAGGGTTAGGTACATGCCATGCACAGCTGTGGTTTTGAGTTCCATGTAGG
>NW_026599614.1:665000-670000 GCF_023634155.1 Falco peregrinus | reverse complement strand
GGTTAGGGTTAGGGTTAGGGTTAGGGTTAGGGTTAGGGTTAGGGTTACGTACATGCCATGCACAGCTGAGGTTTAGAGTTGCGTTTAGGGTTAGGCCTCTTAGGGTCAGGATTAGGGTTATGGTTAGGTTTCGGGTTAGCGTTAGGGTTAGGGTTAGGGTTAGGGTTAGGGTTAGGGTTAGGGTTAGGGTTAGGGTTAGGGTTAGGGTTAGGTACATGCCATGAACAGCTGAGGTTTAGAGTTCCGTCTAGGGTTAGGACTCTTAGGGTCAGGATTAGGGTTAGGTTTAGGTATAGGGTTAGGGTTATGGTTAGGCCGGTTAGGGTTAGGGTTAGGGTTAGGGTTAGGGTTACGTACATGCCATGCACATCTGAGGTTTAGAGTTCCGTTTAGGGTTAGGTCTCTTAGGGTTAGGGTTAAGTTTAGAGTTAGGGTTAGGGTTAGGGTTAGGGTTAGGGTTAGGGTTAGGGTTAGGGTTACGTACATGCCATGCACAGCTGAGGTTTAGAGTTGCGTTTAGGGTTAGGCCTCTTAGGGTCAGGATTAGGGTTATGGTTAGGTTTCGGGTTAGCGTTAGGGTTAGGGTTAGGGTTAGGGTTAGGGTTAGGGTTAGGGTTAGGTTTAGGGCTAGGGTTAGGGTTACTGTTAGGGTTAGGGTTAGGGTTATGTACCTGCCATGCACAGCTGAGGTTTAGAGTTCTGTTTAGGGTTACGTCTCTTAGGGTTAGGGTTAAGTTTAGGGTTAGGGTTAGGGTTAGGGTTAGGGTAGGGTTAGCGTTAGGGTTAGGGTTAGGGTTAGGGTTAAGTGCATGCCATGCACAGCTGAGGTTTAGAGTTGCGCTTTGTGTTAGGCCGGTTAGGGTTAGGGTTCTGGTTAGGGTTAGGGTTAGGGTTAGGGTTAGGGTTAATGTTAGGGTTACCTACATGCCATGCACAGCTGAGGTTTAGAGTTGCGTTTAGGGTTAGGCCTCTTAGGGTTAGGTTTAGGTTTAGGGTTAGGGTTAGGGTTAGGGTTAGGGTTAGGGTTATGTACATGCCATGCACCTCTGAGGTTTAGAGTTCCGTCAAGGGGTAGGCCCGATAGGGTCAGGATTAGAGTTAGGGTTAGGGTTAGGGTTAGGGTTAGGGTTAGGATTAGGGTTAGGGTTAGGGTTAGGGTTAGGGTTAGGGTTAGGTTTAGGGTTACGTACATGCCATGCACAGCTGAGGTTTAGAGTTCCGTTTAGGGTTAGGCCTCTTAGGGTCAGGGTAAGGGTTAGGGTTAGGGTTAGGGTTAGGGTTAGAGTTAGGGTTAGGGTTAGGGTTAGGGTTAGGGTTAGGGTTAGGGTTAGGGTTAGGGTTAGGGTTACGTACATGCCATGCACAGCTGAGGTTTAGAGTTGCGTTTTGTGTTAGGCCTCTTAGGGTCAGGGTTACGGTTAGGGATAGGGTTAGGGTTAGGGTTACGTACATGCCATGCACAGCTGAGGTTTAGATTTGCGTTTAGGGTTAGGCCTCTTAGGGTTAGGGTTAGGGTTAGGGTTAGGGTTAGGGTTAGGGTTAGGGTTAGGGTTACGCACATGCCATGCACAGCTGAAGTTTAGAGTTGCGTTTAGGGTTAGGCCTCTTAGGGTTAGGGTTAAGGTTAGGTTTAGGGTTAGGGTTAGGGTTAGGGTTAGGGTTAGGGTTAGGGTTAGGGTTAGGGTTAGGGTTAGGGTTAGGGTTAAGTGCATGCCATGCACAGCTGAGGTTTAGAGTTCCGTTTAGGGTTACGTCTCTTAGGGTTAGGGTTAGGGTTAAGGTTAGGGTTAGGGTTAGGGTTAGGGTTAGGGTTAGGGTTAGGGTTAGGGTTAGGGTTAGGGTTAGGGTTAGGGTTAGGGTTAGGGTTAAGTGCATGCCATGCACAGCTGAGGTTTAGAGTTCCGTTTTGGGTTAGGCCTCTTAGGGTCAGTGTTAGGGTTAGGGTTAGGGTTAGGCTTAGGGTTAGGGTTAGGGTTAGGTACATGCCATGCACAGCTGAGGTTTAGAGTTGCGTTTAGGGTTAGGCCTCTTAGGGTCAGGATTAGGGTTAGGGTTAGGGTTCGGGTTAGCGTTAGGGTTAGGGTTAGGGTTAGGATTAGGGTTAGGGTAAGGGTTAGGGTTAGGTACATGCCATGCACAGCTGAGGTTATAGAGTTCCATCAAGGGTTAGGCCTCTTAGGGTCAGGATTAGGGTTAGGGTTAGGTACATGCCATGCACAGCTGAGGTTTAGAGTTGCGTTTAGGGTTAGGCCTCTTAGGGTCAGGATTAGGGTTAGGGTTAGGGTTCGGGTTAGCGTTAGGGTTAGTGTTAGGGTTAGGGTTAGGGTTAGGGTTAGGGTTATGTACCTGCCATGCACAGCTGAGGTTTAGAGTTCCGTCTAGGGTTAGGAATCTTAGGGTCAGGATTAGGGTTAGTTTTAGGATTAGGGTTAAGGTTAGGGTTAGGGTTAGGGTTAGGGTTAGGGTTAGGGTTAGGGTTAGGTACATGCCATGCACAGCTGACGTTTAGAGTTCCGTTTTGGGTTCGGCCTCTTAGGGTCAGGGTTAGGGTTAGGGTTAGGGTTAGGGTTAGGGTTACGTACATGCCATGCACAGCTGAGGTTTAAAGTTGCATTTAGGGTTAGGCCTCTTAGGGTTAGGGTTAGGGTTAGGGTTAGGGTTATGTACATGCCATGCACAGCTGAGGTTTAGAGTTCCGTCAAGGGTTAGGCCTCTTAGGGTCAGGATTAGGGTTAGGGTTAGGGTTCGGGTTAGCGTTAGGGTTAGTGTTAGGGTTAGGGTTAGGGTTAGGGTTAGGGTTATGTACCTGCCATGCACAGCTGAGGTTTAGAGTTCCGTCTAGGCTTAGGACTCTTAGGGTCAGGATTAGGGTTAGGTTTAGGATTAGGGTTAGGGTTATGGTTAGGGTTAGGGTTAGGGTTACGTACATGCCATGCACATCTGAGGTTTAGAGTTCCGTTTAGGGTTAGGTCTCTTAGGGTTAGGGTTAAGTTTAGGGTTAGGGTTAGGGTTCGGGTTAGCGTTAGGGTTAGGGTTAGGGTTAGGGTTAGGGTTAGGGTTAGGGTTAGGGTTAGGGTTATGTACATGCCATGCACAGCTGAGGTTTAGAGTTCCGTCACGGGTTAGGCCTCTTAGGGTCAGGATTAGGGTTAGGTTTAGGGTTAGGGTTAGGGTTAGGGTTAGGGTTAGGGTTACGTACATGCCATGCACAGCTGAGGTTTAGAGTTGCGTTTAGGGTTAGGCCTCTTAGGGTTAGGGTTAGGGTTAGGGTTAGGGTTAGGGTTAAGGTTAGGGTTAGGGTAAGGTTTAGGGTTAGGGTTAGGGTTAGGGTTAGGGTTAGGTACATGCCATGCACAGCTGAGGTTTAGAGTTGCGTTTAGGGTTAGGCCTCTTAGGGTTAGGGTTAGGGTTAGGGTTAGGGTTAGGGTTAGGGTTACGGTTAAGTGCATGCCATGCACAGCTGAGGTTTAGAGTTGCGTTTAGGGTTAGGCCTCTTAGGGTCAGGATTAGGGTTAGGGTTAGGGTTAGGGTTAGTGTTAGGGTTAGGGTTAGGGTTAGGGTTAGGGTTAGGGTTATGTACCTGCGATGCACAGCTGAGGTTTAGAGTTCCATCTAGGGTTAGGAATCTTGGGGTCAGGATTAGGGTTAGGTTTAGGATTAGGGTTAGGGTTACGGTTAGGGTTAGGGTTAGGGTTAGGGTTAGGGTTAGGGTTAGGTACATGCCATGCACAGCTGACGTTTAGAGTTCCGTTTTGGGTTCGGCCTCTTAGGGTCAGGGTTAGGGTTAGGGTTAGGGTTAGGGTTAGGGTTAGGGTTACGTACATGCCATGCACAGCTGAGGTTTAAAGTTGCATTTAGGGTTAGGCCTCTTAGGGTTAGGGTTAGGGTTAGGTTTAGGGTTAGGGTTAGGGTTAGGGTTAGGGTTAGGGCTAGTGTTAACTGCATGCCATGCACAGCTGAGGTTTAGAGTTCCGTCAAGGGTTAGGCCTCTTAGGGTCAGGGTTAGGGTTAGGGTTAGGGTTAGGGTTAGGGTTAGGGTTAGGGTTAAAGTGCATGCCATGCACAGCTGAGGTTTAGAGTTCCGTTTAGGGTTAGGCCTCTTAGGGTCAGGGTTAGGGTTAGGGTTAGGGTAAAGGTTAGGGTTAGGGTTAGGTACATGCCATGCACAGCTGAGGTTGAGAGTTCCGTCAAGGGTTAGGCCTCTTAGGGTCAGGATTAGGGTTAGGGTTAGGGTTAGGGTTAGGGTTAGGGTTAGGGTTAGGGTTAGGGTTGGGGTTACGGTTAAGTGCATGCCATGCACAGCTGAGGTTTAGAGTTGCGTTTAGGGTTAGGCCTCTTAGGGTTAGGGTTAGGGTTAGGGTTAGGGTTAGGGTTAGGGTTAGGGTTAGGGTTAGGGTTACGTACATGCCATGCACAGCTGAGGTTTAGAGTTGCGTTTTGTGTTAGGCCTCTTAGGGTCAGGGTTACGGTTAGGGATAGGGTTAGGGTTAGGGTTACGTACATGCCATGCACAGCTGAGGTTTAGAGTTGCGTTTAGGGTTAGGCCTCTTAGGGTTAGGGTTAGGGTTAGGGTTAGGGTTAGGGTTAGGGTTAGGGTTAGGGTTACGCACATGCCATGCACAGCTGAAGTTTAGAGTTGCGTTTAGGGTTAGGCCTCTTAGGGTTAGGGTTAAGGTTAGGTTTAGGGTTAGGGTTAGGGTTAGGGTTAGGGTTAGGGTTAGGGTTAGGGTTAGGGTTAGGGTTAGGGTTAAGTGCATGCCATGCACAGCTGAGGTTTAGAGTTCCGTTTAGGGTTACGTCTCTTAGGGTTAGGGTTAGGGTTAAGGTTAGGGTTAGGGTTAGGGTTAGGGTTAGGGTTAGGGTTAGGGTTAGGGTTAGGGTTAGGGTTAGGGTTAGGGTTAAGTGCATGCCATGCACAGCTGAGGTTTAGAGTTCCGTTTTGGGTTAGGCCTCTTAGGGTCAGTGTTAGGGTTAGGGTTAGGGTTAGGCTTAGGGTTAGG
>NW_026599614.1:650000-660000 GCF_023634155.1 Falco peregrinus | reverse complement strand
GTTAGGGTTATGTACCTGCCATGCACAGCTGAGGTTTAGAGTTCCGTCTAGGCTTAGGACTCTTAGGGTCAGGATTAGGGTTAGGTTTAGGATTAGGGTTAGGGTTATGGTTAGGGTTAGGGTTAGGGTTAGGGTTAGGGTTACGTACATGCCATGCACATCTGAGGTTTAGAGTTCCGTTTAGGGTTAGGTCTCTTAGGGTTAGGGTTAAGTTTAGGGTTAGGGTTAGGGTTCGGGTTAGCGTTAGGGTTAGGGTTAGGGTTAGGGTTAGGGTTAGGGTTAGGGTTAGGTACATGCCATGCACAGCTGAGGTTTAGAGTTCCGTCACGGGTTAGGCCTCTTAGGGTCAGGATTAGGGTTAGGGTTAGGGTTAGGGTTAGGGTTAGGGTTAGGTTTAGGGTTATGTACCTGCCATGCACAGCTGAGTTTTAGAGTTCCGTCTAGGGTTAGGACTCTTAGGGTCAGGATTAGGGTTAGGTTTAGGATTAGGGTTAGGGTTAGGTTTAGGGTGAGGGTTAGGGTTAGGGTTACGTACATGCTATGCACAGCTGAGGTTTAGAGTTGCATTTAGGGTTAGGCCTCTTAGGGTTAGGGTTAGGGTTAGGGTTAGGGTTATGTACATGCCATGCACAGCTGAGGTTTAGAGTTCCGTCAAGGGTTAGGACCGTTATGTTCAGGATTAGGGTTAGGGTTAGGGTTAGGGTTAGGGTTAGGGTTAGGGTTAGGGTTACGTACATGCCATGCACAGCTGAGGTTTAGAGTTGCGTTTAGGGTTAGGCCTCTTAGGGTTAGGGTTAAGGTTAGGTTTAGGGTTAGGGTTAGGGTTAGGGTTAGGGTTACGTACATGCCATGCACAGCTGAGGTTTAGAGTTGCGTTTAGGGTTAGGCCTCTTAGGGTTAGGGTTAGGGTTAGGGTTAGGGTTAGGGTTAAGGTTAGGGTTAGGGTAAGGTTTAGGGTTAGGGTTAGGGTTAGGGTTAGGGTTAGGGTTAGGTACATGCCATGCACAGCTGAGGTTTAGAGTTGCGTTTAGGGTTAGGCCTCTTAGGGTTAGGGTTAGGGTTAGGGTTAGGGTTAGGGTTAGGGTTACGGTTAAGTGCATGCCATGCACAGCTGAGGTTTAGAGTTGCGTTTAGGGTTAGGTCTCTTAGGGTCAGGATTAGGGTTAGGGTTAGGGTTCGGGTTAGGGTTAGGGTTAGTGTTAGGGTTAGGGTTAGGGTTAGGGTTAGGGTTATGTACCTGCGATGCACAGCTGAGGTTTAGAGTTCCATCTAGGGATAGGAATCTTGGGGTCAGGATTAGGGTTAGGTTTAGGATTAGGGTTAGGGTTACGGTTAGGGTTAGGGTTAGGGTTAGGGTTAGGGTTAGGGTTAGGGTTAGGGTTAGGTACATGCCATGCACAGCTGACGTTTAGAGTTCCGTTTTGGGTTCGGCCTCTTAGGGTCAGGGTTAGGGTTAGGGTTAGGGTTAGGCTTAGGGTTAGGGTTACGTACATGCCATGCACAGCTGAGGTTTAAAGTTGCATTTAGGGTTAGGCCTCTTAGGGTTAGGGTTAGGGTTAGGGTTAGGGTTCTGTACATGCCATGCACAGCTGAGGTTTAGAGTTCCGTCAAGGGTTAGGACCGTTAGGTTCAGGATTAGGGTTAGGGTTAGGGTTAGGGTTAGGGTTAGGGTTAGGGTTAGGGTTACGTACATGCCATGCACAGCTGAGGTTTAGAGTTGCGTTTAGGGTTAGGCCTCTTAGGGTTAGGGTTAAGGTTAGGTTTAGGGTTAGGGTTAGGGTTAGGGTTAGGGTTAGGGCTAGTGTTAACTGCATGCCATGCACAGCTGAGGTTTAGAGTTCCGTTTTGGGTTAGGCCTCTTAGGGTCAGTGTTAGGGTTAGGGTTAGGGTTAGGGTTAGGGTTAGGGTTAGGGTTAGGTACATGCCATGCACAGCTGAGGTTTAGAGTTGCGTTTAGGGTTGGGCCTCTTAGGGTCAGGATTAGGGTTAGGGTTAGGGTTCGGGTTAGGGTTAGGGTTAGGGTTAGGGTTAGGATTAGGGTTAGGGTAAGGGTTAGGGTTAGGTACATGGCATGCACAGCTGAGGTTATAGAGTTCCATCAAGGGTTAGGCCTCTTAGGGTCAGGATTAGTGTTAGGGTTAGGGTTCGGGTTAGCGTTAGGGTTAGTGTTAGGGTTAGGGTTAGGGTTAGGGTTAGGGTTATGTACCTGCCATGCACAGCTGAGGTTTAGAGTTCCGTCTAGGGTTAGGAATCTTAGGGTCAGGATTAGGTTTAGGATTAGGGTTAAGGTTAGGGTTAGGGTTAGGGTTAGGGTTAGGGTTAGGGTTAGGGTTAGGGTTAGGTACATGCCATGCACAGCTGACGTTTAGAGTTCCGTTTTGGGTTCGGCCTCTTAGGGTCAGGGTTAGGGTTAGGGTTAGGGTTAGGGTTAGGGTTACGTACATGCCATGCACAGCTGAGGTTTAAAGTTGCATTTAGGGTTAGGCCTCTTAGGGTTAGGGTTAGGGTTAGGGTTAGGGTTATGTACATGCCATGTACAGCTGAGGTTTAGAGTTCCGTCAAGGGTTAGGCCTCTTAGGGTCAGGATTAGGGTTAGGGTTAGGGTTCGGGTTAGCGTTAGGGTTAGTGTTAGGGTTAGGGTTAGGGTTAGGGTTAGGGTTATGTACCTGCCATGCACAGCTGAGGTTTAGAGCTCCGTCTAGGGTTAGGACTCTTATGGTCAGGATTAGAGTTAGGTTTAGGATTAGGGTTAGGGTTAGGGTTAGGGTTAGGGTTACGTACATGCCATGCACATCTGAGGTTTAGAGTTCCGTTTAGGGTTAGGTCTCTTAGGGTTAGGGTTAAGTTTAGGGTTAGGGTTAGGGTTCGGGTTAGCGTTAGGGTTAGGGTTAGGGTTAGGGTTAGGGTTAGGGTTAGGGTTAGGTTTAGGGTTATGTACATGCCATGCACAGCTGAGGTTTAGAGTTCCGTCAAGGGTTAGGCCTCTTAGGGTCAGGATTAGGGTTAAGTTTAGGGTTAGGGTTAGGGTTAGGTTTAGGATTAGGGTTAGGGTTAGGTTTAGGGTTAGGGTTAGGGTTAGGGTTACGTACATGCCATGCACAGCTGAGGTTTAGAGTTGCATTTAGGGTTAGGCCTCTTAGGGTTAGGGTTAGGGTTAGGGTTAGGGTTATGTACATGCCATGCACAGCTGAGGTTTAGAGTTCCGTCAAGGGTTAGGACCCATAGGGTCAGGATTAGGGTTAGGGTTAGCGTTAGGGTTAGGGATAGGGTTAGGGTTAGGGTTAGGGTTACGTACATGCCATGCACAGCTGAGGTTTAGAGTTGCGTTTAGGGTTAGGCCTCTTAGGGTTAGGGTTAAGGTTAGGTTTAGGGTTAGGGTTAGGGTTAGGGTTACGTACATGCCATGCACAGCTGAGGTTTAGAGTTGCGTTTAGGGTTAGGCCTCTTAGGGTTAGGGTTAGGGTTAGGGTTAGGGTTAGGGTTAGGGTTAGGGTTAGGGTAAGGTTTAGGGTTAGGGTTAGGGTTAGGGTTAGGGTTAGGGTTAGGTACATGCCATGCACAGCTGAGGTTTAGAGTTGCGTTTAGGGTTAGGCCTCTTAGGGTTAGGGTTAGGGTTAGGGTTAGGGTTAGTGTTACGGTTAAGTGCATGCCATGCACAGCTGAGGTTCAGAGTTGCGTTTAGGGTTAGGCCTCTTAGGGTCAGGATTAGGGTTAGGGTTCGGGTTAGCGTTAGGGTTAGTGTTAGGGTTAGGGTTAGGGTTAGGGTTATCTACCTGCCATGCACAGCTGAGGTTTAGAGTTCCATCTAGGGTTAGGAATCTTGGGGTCAGGATTAGGGTTAGGTTTAGGATTAGGGTTAGGGTTAGGGTTAGGGTTACGGTTAGGGTTAGGGTTAGGGTTAGGGTCAGGATTAGGGTTAGGGTTAGGGTTAGGGTTAGGGTTAGGGTTAGGGTTAGGGTTACGTACATGCCATGCACAGCTGAGGTTTAGAGTTGCGTTTAGGGTTAGGCCTCTTAGGGTTAGGGTTAAGGTTAGGTTTAGGGTTAGGGTTAGGGTTAGGGTTAGGGTTAGGGCTAGTGTTAACTGCATGCCATGCACAGCTGAGGTTTAGAGTTCCGTTTTGGGTTAGGCCTCTTAGGGTCAGTGTTAGGGTTAGGGTTAGGGTTAGGGTTAGGGTTAGGGTTAGGTACATGCCATGCACAGCTGAGGTTTAGAGTTGCGTTTAGGGTTAGGCCTCTTAGGGTCAGGATTGGGGTTAGGGTTAGGGTTCGGGTTAGGGTTAGGGTTAGGGTTAGGATTAGGGTTAGGGTAAGGGTTAGGGTTAGGTACATGCCATGCACAGCTGAGGTTATAGAGTTCCATCAAGGGTTAGGCCTCTTAGGGTCAGGATTAGTGTTAGTGTTAGGGTTCGGGTTAGCGTTAGGGTTAGTGTTAGGGTTAGGGTTAGGGTTAGGGTTAGGGTTATGTACCTGCCATGCACAGCTGAGGTTTAGAGTTCCGTCTAGGGTTAGGAATCTTAGGGTCAGGATTAGGGTTAGGTTTAGGATTAGGTTTAGGGTTGGGGTTAGGGTTAGGGTTAGGGTTAGGGTTAGGGTTAGGTACATGCCATGCACAGCTGACGTTTAGAGTTCCGTTTTGGGTTCGGCCTCTTAGGGTCAGGGTTAGGGTTAGGGTTAGGGTTAAGGTTAGGGTTACGTACATTCCATGCACAGCTGAGGTTTAAAGTTGCATTTAGGGTTAGGCCTCTTAGGGTTAGGGTTAGGGTTAGGGTTAGGGTTAGGGTTAGGGTTAGGGTTAGGGTTAGGGTTAGGTACATGCCATGCACAGGTGACGTTTAGAGTTCCGTTTTGGGTTCGGCCTCTTAGGGTCAGGGTTAGGGTTAGGGTTAGGGTTAGGTTTAGGGTTACGTACATGCCATGCACAGCTGAGGTTTAGAGTTGCATTTAGGGTTAGGCCTCTTAGGGTTAGGGTTAGGGTTAGGGTTAGGGTTAGGGTTATGTACATGCCATGCACAGCTGAGGTTTAGAGTTCCGTCAAGGGTTAGGACCCTTAGGGTCAGGATTAGGGTTAGGGTTAGGGTTAGGGTTAGGGTTAGGGTTAGGGTTAGGGTTAGGGTTAGGTACATGCCATGCACAGCTGACGTTTAGAGTTCCGTTTTGGGTTCGGCCTCTTAGGGTCAGGGTTAGGGTTAGGGTTAGGGTTAGGGTTAGGGTTACGTACATGCCATGCACAGCTGAGGTTTAAAGTTGCATTTAGGGTTAGGCCTCTTAGGGTTAGGGTTAGGGTTAGGGTTAGGGTTATGTACATGCCATGCACAGCTGAGGTTTAGAGTTCCGTCAAGGGTTAGGCCTCTTAGGGTCAGGATTAGGGTTAGGGTTAGGGTTCGGGTTAGCGTTAGGGTTAGTGTTAGGGTTAGGGTTAGGGTTAGGGTTAGGGTTATGTACCTGCCATGCACAGCTGAGGTTTAGAGCTCCGTCTAGGGTTAGGACTCTTATGGTCAGGATTAGAGTTAGGTTTAGGATTAGGGTTAGGGTTAGGGTTAGGGTTAGGGTTAGGGTTAGGGTTAGGGTTACGTACATGCCATGCACATCTGAGGTTTAGAGTTCCGTTTAGCGTTAGGTCTCTTAGGGTTAGGGTTAAGTTTAGGGTTAGGGTTAGGGTTCGGGTTAGCGTTAGGGTTAGGGTTAGGGTTAGGGTTAGGGTTAGGGTTAGGGTTATATACATGCCATGCACAGCTGAGGTTTAGAGTTGCGTTTAGGGTTAGGCCTCTTAGGGTTAGGGTTAGGGTTAGGGTTAGGGTTAGGGTTATGTACATGCCATGCACAGCTGAGGTTTAGAGTTCCGTCAAGGATTAGAACCCTTAGGGTCAGGATTAGGGTTAGGGTTAGGGTTAGGGTTAGGGTTAGGGTTAGGGTTAGGGTTAGGGTTACGTACATGCCATGCACAGCTGAAGTTTAGAGTTGCGTTTTGGGTTAGGTCTCTTAGGGTTAGGGTTAGGGTTAGGTTTAGGGTTAGGGTTAGGGTTAGGGTTAGGGTTAGGGTTAGGGTTAAGTGCATGCCATGCACAGCTGAGGTTTAGACTTCCGTTTTGGGTTAGGTCTCTTAGGGTTAGGGTTAGGGTTAAGGTTAGGGTTAGGGTTAGGGTTAGGGTTAGGGTTAGGGTTAGTGTTAACTGCATGCCATGCACAGCTGAGGTTTAGAGTTCCGTTTTGGGTTAGGCCTCTTAGGGTCAGTGTTAGGGTTAGGGTTAGGCTTAGGCTTAGGGTTAGGGTTAGGGTTAGGTACATGCCATGCACAGCTGAGGTTTAGAGTTGCGTTTAGGGTTAGGCCTCTTAGGGTCAGGATTAGGGTTAGGGTTAGGGTTCGGGTTAGCGTTAGGGTTAGGGTTAGGATTAGGGTTAGGGTTAGGGTTAGGGTTAGGGTTAGGGTTATGTACATGCCATGCACAGCTGAGGTTATAGAGTTCCATCAAGGTTTAGGCCTCTTAGGGTCAGGATTAGGGTTAGGGTTAGGGTTCAGGTTAGCGTTAGGGTTAGTGTTAGGGTTAGGTTTAGGGTTAGGGTTAGGGTTATGTACCTGCCATGCACAGCTGAGGTTTAGAGTTCCGTCTAGGGTTAGGAATCTTAGGGTCAGGATTAGGGTTAGGTTTAGGATTAGGGTTAAGGTTAGGGTTAGGGTTAGGGTTAGGGTTAGGGTTAGGGTTAGGGTTAGGGTTAGGGTTAGGGTTAGGTACATGCCATGCACAGCTGACGTTTAGAGTTCCGTTTTGGGTTCGGCCTCTTAGGGTCAGGGTTAGGGTTAGGGTGTAGGGTTAGGGTTAGGGTTACGTACATGCCATGCACAGCTGAGGTTTAAAGTTGCATTTAGGGTTAGGCCTCTTAGGGTTAGGGTTAGGGTTATGTACATGCCATGTACAGCTGAGGTTTAGAGTTCCGTCAAGGGTTAGGCCTCTTAGGGTCAGGATTAGGGTTAGGGTTAGGGTTCGGGTTAGCGTTAGGGTTAGTGTTAGGGTTAGGGTTAGGGTTAGGGTTAGGGTTATGTACCTGCCATGCACAGCTGAGGTTTAGAGCTCCGTCTAGGGTTAGGACTCTTAGGGTCAGGATTAGGGTTAGGGTTAGGGTTCGGGTTAGGGTTAGGGTTAGGGTTAGGGTTAGGATTAGGGTTAGGGTAAGGGTTAGGGTTAGGTACATGCCATGCACAGCTGAGGTTATAGAGTTCCATCAAGGGTTAGGCCTCTTAGGGTCAGGATTAGTGTTAGGGTTAGGGTTCGGGTTAGCGTTAGGGTTAGTGTTAGGGTTAGGGTTAGGGTTAGGGTTAGGGTTATGTACCTGCCATGCACAGCTGAGGTTTAGAGTTGCGTCTAGGGTTAGGAATCTTAGGGTCAGGATTAGGGTTAGGTTTAGGATTAGGTTTAGGGTTGGGGTTAGGGTTAGGGTTAGGGTTAGGGTTAGGGTTAGGGTTAGGTACATGCCATGCACAGCTGACGTTTAGAGTTCCGTTTTGGGTTCGGCCTCTTAGGGTCAGGGTTAGGGTTAGGGTTAGGGTTAAGGTTAGGGTTACGTACATTCCATGCACAGCTGAGGTTTAAAGTTGCATTTAGGGTTAGGCCTCTTAGGGTTAGGGTTAGGGTTAGGGTTAGGGTTAGGGTTAGGGTTAGGGTTAGGGTTAGGGTTAGGTACATGCCATGCGCAGGTGACGTTTAGAGTTCCGTTTTGGGTTCGGCCTCTTAGGGTCAGGGTTAGGGTTAGGGTTAGGGTTAGGGTTAGGGTTACGTACATGCCATGCACAGCTGAGGTTTAAAGTTGCATTTAGGGTTAGGCCTCTTAGGGTTAGGGTTAGGGTTAGGGTTAGGGTTATGTACATGCCATGCACAGCTGAGGTTTAGAGTTCCGTCAAGGGTTAGGCCTCTTAGGGTCAGGATTAGGGTTAGGGTTAGGGTTCGGGTTAGCGTTAGGGTTAGTGTTAGGGTTAGGGTTAGGGTTAGGGTTATGTACCTGCCATGCACAGCTGAGGTTTAGAGCTCCGTCTAGGGTTAGGACTCTTATGGTCAGGATTAGAGTTAGGTTTAGGATTAGGGTTAGGGTTAGGGTTAGGGTTAGGGTTAGGGTTACGTACATGCCATGCACATCTGAGGTTTAGAGTTCCGTTTAGCGTTAGGTCTCTTAGGGTTAGGGTTAAGTTTAGGGTTAGGGTTAGGGTTCGGGTTAGCGTTAGGGTTAGGGTTAGGGTTAGGGTTAGGGTTAGGGTTAGGGTTAGGGTTATGTACATGCCATGCACAGCTGAGGTTTAGAGTTGCGTTTAGGTTTAGGCCTCTTAGGGTTAGGGTTAGGCTTAGGGTTAGGGTTAGGGTTATGTACATGCCATGCACAGCTGAGGTTTAGAGTTCCGTCAAGGGTTAGGACCCTTAGGGTCAGGATTAGGGTTAGGGTTAGGGTTAGGGTTAGGGTTAGGGTTAGGGTTAGGGTTACGTACATGCCATGCACAGCTGAAGTTTAGAGTTGCGTTTTGGGTTAGGTCTCTTAGGGTTAGGGTTAGGGTTAGGTTTAGGTTTAGGGTTAGGGTTAGGGTTAGGGTTAGGGTTAGGGTTAAGTGCATGCCATGCACAGCTGAGGTTTAGAGTTCCGTTTTGGGTTAGGTCTCTTAGGGTTAGGGTTAGGGTTAAGGTTAGGGTTAGGGTTAGGGTTAGGGTTAGGGTTAGGGTTAGGGTTAGTGTTAACTGCATGCCATGCACAGCTGAGGTTTAGAGTTCCGTTTTGGGTTCGGCCTCTTAGGGTCAGGGTTAGGGTTAGGGTGAAGGGTTAGGGTTAGGGTTACGTACATGCCATGCACAGCTGAGGTTTAAAGTTGCATTTAGGGTTAGGCCTCTTAGGGTTAGGGTTAGGGTTATGTACATGCCATGTACAGCTGAGGTTTAGAGTTCCGTCAAGGGTTAGGCCTCTTAGGGTCAGGATTAGGGTTAGGGTTAGGGTTCGGGTTAGCGTTAGGGTTAGTGTTAGGGTTAGGGTTAGGGTTAGGGTTAGGGTTATGTACCTGCCATGCACAGCTGAGGTTTAGAGCTCCGTCTAGGGTTAGGACTCTTATGGTCAGGATTAGAGTTAGGTTTAGGATTAGGGTTAGGGTTAGGGTTAGGGTTAGGGTTAGGGTTAGGGTTAGGGTTAGGGTTACGTACATGCCATGCACATCTGAGGTTTAGAGTTCCGTTTAGGGTTAGGTCTCTTAGGGTTAGGGTTAAGTTTAGGGTTAGGGTTAGGGTTCGGGTTAGCGTTAGGGTTAGGGTTAGGGTTAGGGTTAGGGTTAGGGTTAGGGTTAGGGTTATGTACATGCCATGCACAGCTGAGGTTTAGAGTTCCGTCAAGGGTTAGGCCTCTTACGGTCAGGATTAGGGTTAAGTTTAGGGTTAGGGTTAGGGTTAGGGTTAGGGTTAGGGTTAGGGTTAGGTTTAGGGTTATGTACCTGCCATGCACAGCTGAGTTGTAGAGTTCTGTCTAGGGTTAGGACTCTTAGGGTCAGGATTAGGGTTAGGTTTAGGATTAGGGTTAGGGTTAGGTTTAGGGTTATGGTTAGGGTTAGGGTTACGTACATGCCATGCACAGCTGAGGTTTAGAGTTGCATTTAGGGTTAGGCCTCTTAGGGTTAGGTTTAGGGTTAGGGTTAGGGTTATGTACATGCCATGCACAGCTGAGGTTTAGAGTTCCGTCAAGGGTTAGGACCCTTAGGGTCAGGATTAGGGTTAGGGTTAGCGTTAGGCTTAGGGATAGGGTTAGGGTTAGGGTTAGGGTTACGTACATGCCATGCACAGCTGAGGTTTAGAGTTGCGTTTAGGGTTAGGCCTCTTAGGGTTAGGGTTAAGGTTAGGTTTAGGGTTAGGGTTAGGGTTAGGGTTAGGGTTACGTACATGCCATGCACAGCTGAGGTTTAGAGTTGCGTTTAGGGTTAGGCCTCTTAGGGTTAGGGTTAGGGTTAGGGTTAGGGTTAGGGTTAGGGTTAGGGTTAGGGTAAG
>NW_026599614.1:645000-647500 GCF_023634155.1 Falco peregrinus | reverse complement strand
TGAGTTTTAGAGTTCCGTCTAGGGTTAGGACTCTTAGGGTCAGGATTAGGGTTAGGTTTAGGATTAGGGTTAGGGTTAGGTTTAGGGTTAGGGTTAGGGTTAGGGTTACGTACATGCCATGCACAGCTGAGGTTTAGAGTTGCATTTAGGGTTAGGCCTCTTAGGGTTAGGGTTAGGGTTAGGGTTAGGGTTATGTACATGCCATGCACAGCTGAGGTTTAGAGTTCCGTCAAGGGTTAGGACCCTTAGGGTCAGGATTAGGGTTAGGGTTAGCGTTAGGGTTAGGGATAGGGTTAGGGTTAGGGTTAGGGTTACGTACATGCCATGCACAGCTGAGGTTTAGAGTTGCGTTTAGGGTTAGGCCTCTTAGGGTTAGGGTTAAGGTTAGGTTTAGGGTTAGGGTTAGGGTTAGGGTTAGGGTTACGTACATGCCATGCACAGCTGAGGTTTAGAGTTGCGTTTAGGGTTAGGCCTCTTAGGGTTAGGGTTAGGGTTAGGGCTAGGGTTAGGGTTAGGGTTAGGGTTAGGGTAAGGTTTAGGGTTAGGGTTAGGGTTAGGGTTAGGGTTAGGGTTAGGTACATGCCATGCACAGCTGAGGTTTAGAGTTGCGTTTAGGGTTAGGCCTCTTAGGGTTAGGGTTAGGGTTAGGGTTAGGGTTAGGGTTAGGGTTAGGGTTAGGGTTACGGTTAAGTGCATGCCATGCACAGCTGAGGTTCAGAGTTGCGTTTAGGGTTAGGCCTCTTAGGGTCAGGATTAGGGTTAGGGTTAGGGTTCGGGTTAGCGTTAGGGTTAGTGTTAGGGTTAGGGTTAGGGTTAGGGTTAGGGTTATGTACCTGCCATGCACAGCTGAGGTTTAGAGTTCCATCTAGGGTTAGGAATCTTGGGGTCAGGATTAGGGTTAGGTTTAGGATTAGGGTTAGGGTTAGGGTTAGGGTTAGGGTTAGGGTTAGGGTTAGGGTTAGGGTTAGGGTTAGGGTTAGGGTTAAGTGCATGCCATGCACAGCTGACGTTTAGAGTTCCATTTTGGGTTCGGCCTCTTAGGGTCAGGGTTAGGGTTAGGGTTAGGGTTAGGGTTAGGGTTAGGGTTAGGGTTAGGGTTACGTACATGCCATGCACAGCTGAGGTTTAAAGTTGCATTTAGGGTTAGGCCTCTTAGGGTTAGGGTTAGGGTTAGGGTTAGGGTTATGTACATGCCATGCACAGCTGAGGTTTAGAGTTCCGTCAAGGGTTAGGACCCTTAGGGTCAGGATTAGGGTTAGGGTTAGGGTTAGGGTTAGGGTTAGGGTTAGGGTTACGTACATGCCATGCACAGCTGAAGTTTAGAGTTGCGTTTAGGGTTAGGCCTCTTAGGGTTAGGGTTAAGGTTAGGTTTAGGGTTAGGGTTAGGGTTAGGGTTAGGGTTAGGGCTAGTGTTAACTGCATGCCATGCACAGCTGAGGTTTAGAGTTCCGTTTTGGGTTAGGCCTCTTAGGGTCAGTGTTAGGGTTAGGGTTAGGGTTAGGGTTAGGGTTAGGGTTAGGGTTAGGGTTAGGTACATGCCATGCACAGCTGAGGTTTAGAGTTGCGTTTAGGGTTAGGCCTCTTAGGGTCAGGATTAGGGTTAGGGTTAGGGTTCGGGTTAGGGTTAGGGTTAGGGTTAGGGTTAGGATTAGGGTTAGGGTAAGGGTTAGGGTTAGGTACATGCCATGCACAGCTGAGGTTATAGAGTTCCATCAAGGGTTAGGCCTCTTAGGGTCAGGATTAGTGTTAGGGTTAGGGTTCGGGTTAGCGTTAGGGTTAGTGTTAGGGTTAGGGTTAGGGTTAGGGTTAGGGTTATGTACCTGCCATGCACAGCTGAGGTTTAGAGTTCCGTCTAGGGTTAGGAATCTTAGGGTCAGGATTAGGGTTAGGTTTAGGATTAGGTTTAGGGTTGGGGTTCGGGTTAGGGTTAGGGTTAGGGTTAGGGTTAGGGTTAGGTACATGCCATGCACAGCTGACGTTTAGAGTTCCGTTTTGGGTTCGGCCTCTTAGGGTCAAGGTTAGGGTTAGGGTTAGGGTTAAGGTTAGGGTTACGTACATTCCATGCACAGCTGAGGTTTAGAGTTGCATTTAGGGTTAGGCCTCTTAGGGTTAGGGTTAGGGTTAGGGTTAGGGTTAGGGTTAGGGTTAGGGTTAGGGTTAGGTAGATGCCATGCACAGGTGACGTTTAGAGTTCCGTTTTGGGTTCGGCCTCTTAGGGTCAGGGTTAGGGTTAGGGTTAGGGTTAGGGTTAGGGTTACGTACATGCCATGCACAGCTGAGGTTTAGAGTTGCATTTAGGGTTAGGCCTCTTAGGGTTAGGGTTAGGGTTAGGGTTAGGGTTAGGGTTAGGTTTATGTACATGCCATGCACAGCTGAGGTTTAGAGTTCCGTCAAGGGTTAGGAACTTAGGGTCAGGATTTGGGTTAGGGTTAGGGTTAGGGTTAGGGTTAGGGTTAGGGTTAGGGTTACGTACATGCCATGCACAGCTGAAGTTTAGAGT
>NW_026599614.1:635000-640000 GCF_023634155.1 Falco peregrinus | reverse complement strand
TAGGGTTAGGCCTCTTAGGGTTAGGGTTAACGTTAGGGTTAGGGTTAGGGTTAGGGTTAGGGTTAGGGTTAGGGTTAGGGTTAGGGTTAGGGTTAAGTGCATGCCATGCACAGCTGAGGTTTAGAGTTCCGTTTTGGGTTAGGCCTCTTAGGGTCAGGTTTAGGGTTAGGGTTAGGGTTAGGGTTAGGGTTAGGGTTAGGGTTAGGGTTAGGGTTACGTACATGCCATGCACAGCTGAGGTTTAGAGTTGCGTTTAGGGTTAGGCCTCTTAGGGTCAGGATTAGGGTTAGGGTTAGGGTTCGGGTTAGCGTTAGGGTTAGGGTTAGGGTTAGGGTTAGGGTTAGGGTTAGGTACATGCCATGCACAGCTGAGGTTACAGAGTTCCATCAAGGTTTAGGCCTCTTAGGGTCAGGATTAGGGTTAGGGTTAGGGTTCGGGTTAGCGTTAGGGTTAGTGTTAGGGTTAGGGTTAGGGTTAGGGTTAGGGTTATGTACCTGCCATGCACAGCTGAGGTTTAGAGTTCCATCAAGGTTTAGGCCTCTTAGGGTCAGGATTAGGGTTAGGGTTAGGGTTCGGGTTAGCGTTAGGGTTAGTGTTAGGGTTAGGGTTAGGGTTAGGGTTAGGGTTATGTACCTGCGATGCACAGCTGAGGTTTAGAGTTCCATCTAGGGATAGGAATCTTAGGGTCAGGATTAGGGTTAGGTTTAGGATTAGGGTTAGGGTTAGGGTTAGGGTTAGGGTTAGGGTTAGGGTTAGGGTTAGGGTTAGGGTTAGGTACATGCCATGCACAGCTGACGTTTAGAGTTCCGTTTTGGGTTCGGCCTCTTAGGGTCAGGGTCAGGGTTAGGGTTAGGGTTAGGGTTAGGGTTACGTACATGCCATGCACAGCTGAGGTTTAAAGTTGCATTTAGGGTTAGGCCTCTTAGGGTTAGGGTTAGGGTTAGGGTTAGGGTTGGGGTTAGGGTTAGGGTTAGGGTTACGGTTAAGTGCATGCCATGCACAGCTGAGGTTTAGAGTTGCGTTTAGGGTTAGGCCTCTTAGGGTCAGGGTTAGGGTTAGGGTTAGGTTTAGGGTTAGGGTTACGTACATGCCATGCACAGCTGAGGTTTAGAGTTGCGTTTAGGGTTAGGCCTCTTAGGGTTAGGGTTAGGGTTAGGGTTAGGGTTAGGGTTAGGGTTAGGGTTACGGTTACGGTTACGGTTACGGTTAAGTGCATGCCATGCACAGCTGAGGTTTAGAGTTGCGTTTAGGGTTAGGCCTCTTAGGGTTAGGGTTAAAGGTTAGGGTTAGGGTTAGGGTTAGGGTTAGGGTTAGGGTTAGGGTTAGGGTTAGGGTTAAGTGCATGCCATGCACAGCTGAGGTTTAGAGTTCCGTTTTGGGTTAGGCCTCTTAGGGTCAGGGTTAGGGTCAGGATTAGGGTTAGGGTTAGGGTTCGGGTTAGCGTTAGGGTTAGTGTTAGGGTTAGGGTTAGGGTTAGGGTTAGGGTTATGTACCTGCCATGCACAGCTGAGGTTTAGAGTTCCGTCTAGGGTTAGGAATCTTAGGGTCAGGATTAGGCTTAGGTTTAGGATTAGGGTTAGGGTTAGGGTTAGGGTTAGGGTTAGGGTTAGGGTTAGGTACATGCCATGCACAGCTGACGTTTAGAGTTCCGTTTTGGGTTCGGCCTCTTAGGGTCAGGGTTAGGGTTAGGGTTAGGGTTAGGGTTAGGGTTACGTACATGCCATGCACAGCTGAGGTTTAAAGTTGCATTTAGGGTTAGGCCTCTTAGGGTTAGGGTTAGGGTTAGGGTTAGGGTTAGGTACATGCCATGCACAGCTGAGGTTTAGAGTTGCCTTTAGGGTTAGGCCTCTTAGGGTTAGGGTTAGGGTTAGGGTTAGGGTTGGGGTTACGGTTAGGGTTAGGGTTACGGTTAAGTGCATGCCATGCACAGCTGAGGTTTAGAGTTGCGTTTAGGGTTAGGCCTCTTAGGGTCAGGGTTAGGGTTAGGGTTAGGTTTAGGGTTAGGGTTACGTACATGCCATGCACAGCTGAGGTTTAGAGTTGCGTTTAGGGTTAGGCCTCTTAGGGTTAGGGTTAGGGTTAGGGTTAGGGTTAGGGTTAGGGTTAGGGTTAGGGTTACGGTTACGGTTACGGTTACGGTTAAGTGCATGCCATGCACAGCTGAGGTTTAGAGTTGCGTTTAGGGTTAGGCCTCTTAGGGTTAGGGTTAAGGTTAGGGTTAGGGTTAGGGTTAGGGTTAGGGTTAGGGTTAGGGTTAGGGTTAGGGTTAGGGTTAAGTGCATGCCATGCACAGCTGAGGTTTAGAGTTCCGTTTTGGGTTAGGCCTCTTAGGGTCAGGGTTAGGGTTAGGGTTAGGGTTAGGGTTAGGGTTAGGGTTAGGGTTACGTACATGCCATGCACAGCTGAGGTTTAGAGTTGCGTTTAGGGTTAGGCCTCTTAGGGTTAGGGTTAGGGTTAGGGTTAGGGTTGGGGTTAGGGTTAGGGTTAAGGTTACGGTTAAGTGCATGCCATGCACAGCTGAGGTTTAGAGTTCCGTTTTGGGTTCGGCCTCTTAGGGTCAGGGTTAGGGTTAGGGTTAGGTTTAGGGATAGGGTTACGTACATGCCATGCACAGCTGAGGTTTAGAGTTGCGTTTAGGGTTAGGCCTCTTAGGGTTAGGGTTAGGGTTAGGGTTAGGGTTAGGGTTACGGTTAAGTGCATGCCATGCACAGCTGAGGTTTAGAGTTGCGTTTAGGGTTAGGCCTCTTAGGGTTAGGGTTAAGGTTAGGGTTAGGGTTAGGGTTAGGGTTAGGGTTAGGGTTAGGGTTAGGGTTAGGGTTAAGTGCATGCCATGCACAGCTGAGGTTTAGAGTTCCGTTTTGGGTTAGGCCTCTTAGGGTCAGGGTTAGGGTTAGGGTTAGGGTTAGGGTTAGGGTTAGGGTTAGGGTTAGCGTTAGGGTTACGGTTAGGGTTAGGGTTAGGGTTAGCGTTAGGTTTAGGGTTAGGGTTAGGGTTACGGTTAAGTGCATGCCATGCACAGCTGAGGTTTAGAGTTGCGTTTAGGGTTAGGCCTCTTAGGGTTAGTGTTAGGGTTAGGGTTAGGGTTAGGGTTAGGATTACGGTTAGGTTTAGGGTTAGGGTTAAGTGCATGCCATGCACAGCTGAGGTTTAGTGTTCCCTTTTGGGTTAGGCCTCTTAGGGTCAGGGTTAGGGTTAGGGTTAGGGTTAGGGTTAGGGTTAGGGTTAGGGTTAGGTACATGCCATGCACAGCTGACGTTTAGAGTTCCGTTTTGGGTTCGGCCTCTTAGGGTCAGGGTCAGGGTTAGGGTTAGGGTTAGGGTTAGGGTTACGTACATGCCATGCACAGCTGAGGTTTAAAGTTGCATTTAGGGTTAGGCCTCTTAGGGTTAGGGTTAGGGTTAGGGTTAGGGTTGGGGTTAGGGTTAGGGTTAGGGTTACGGTTAAGTGCATGCCATGCACAGCTGAGGTTTAGAGTTGCGTTTAGGGTTAGGCCTCTTAGGGTCAGGGTTAGGGTTAGGGTTAGGTTTAGGGTTAGGGTTACGTACATGCCATGCACAGCTGAGGTTTAGAGTTGCGTTTAGGGTTAGGCCTCTTAGGGTTAGGGTTAGGGTTAGGGTTAGGGTTAGGGTTAGGGTTAGGGTTACGGTTACGGTTACGGTTACGGTTAAGTGCATGCCATGCACAGCTGAGGTTTAGAGTTGCGTTTAGGGTTAGGCCTCTTAGGGTTAGGGTTAAAGGTTAGGGTTAGGGTTAGGGTTAGGGTTAGGGTTAGGGTTAGGGTTAGGGTTAGGGTTAAGTGCATGCCATGCACAGCTGAGGTTTAGAGTTCCGTTTTGGGTTAGGCCTCTTAGGGTCAGGGTTAGGGTCAGGATTAGGGTTAGGGTTAGGGTCAGGGTTAGCGTTAGGGTTAGTGTTAGGGTTAGGGTTAGGGTTAGGGTTAGGGTTATGTACCTGCCATGCACAGCTGAGGTTTAGAGTTCCGTCTAGGGTTAGGAATCTTAGGGTCAGGATTAGGCTTAGGTTTAGGATTAGGGTTAGGGTTAGGGTTAGGGTTAGGGTTAGGGTTAGGGTTAGGTACATGCCATGCACAGCTGACGTTTAGAGTTCCGTTTTGGGTTCGGCCTCTTAGGGTCAGGGTTAGGGTTAGGGTTAGGGTTAGGGTTAGGGTTACGTACATGCCATGCACAGCTGAGGTTTAAAGTTGCATTTAGGGTTAGGCCTCTTAGGGTTAGGGTTAGGGTTAGGGTTAGGGTTAGGTACATGCCATGCACAGCTGAGGTTTAGAGTTGCCTTTAGGGTTAGGCCTCTTAGGGTTAGGGTTAGGGTTAGGGTTAGGGTTGGGGTTACGGTTAGGGTTAGGGTTACGGTTAAGTGCATGCCATGCACAGCTGAGGTTTAGAGTTGCGTTTAGGGTTAGGCCTCTTAGGGTCAGGGTTAGGGTTAGGGTTAGGTTTAGGGTTAGGGTTACGTACATGCCATGCACAGCTGAGGTTTAGAGTTGCGTTTAGGGTTAGGCCTCTTAGGGTTAGGGTTAGGGTTAGGGTTAGGGTTAGGGTTAGGGTTAGGGTTAGGGTTACGGTTACGGTTACGGTTACGGTTAAGTGCATGCCATGCACAGCTGAGGTTTAGAGTTGCGTTTAGGGTTAGGCCTCTTAGGGTTAGGGTTAAGGTTAGGGTTAGGGTTAGGGTTAGGGTTAGGGTTAGGGTTAGGGTTAGGGTTAGGGTTAGGGTTAAGTGCATGCCATGCACAGCTGAGGTTTAGAGTTCCGTTTTGGGTTAGGCCTCTTAGGGTCAGGGTTAGGGTTAGGGTTAGGGTTAGGGTTAGGGTTAGGGTTAGGGTTACGTACATGCCATGCACAGCTGAGGTTTAGAGTTGCGTTTAGGGTTAGGCCTCTTAGGGTTAGGGTTAGGGTTAGGGTTAGGGTTGGGGTTAGGGTTAGGGTTAAGGTTACGGTTAAGTGCATGCCATGCACAGCTGAGGTTTAGAGTTCCGTTTTGGG
>NW_026599614.1:565000-567500 GCF_023634155.1 Falco peregrinus | reverse complement strand
TAGGATTAGGGTTAGGGTTAGGGTTAGGGTTAGGGTTAGGGTTAGGGTTAGGGTTAGGGTTACGTACATGCCATGCACATCTGAGGTTTAGAGTTCCGTTTAGGGTTAGGTCTCTTAGGGTTAGGGTTAAGTTTAGGTTTAGGGTTAGGGTTCGGGTTAGCGTTAGGGTTAGGGTTAGGGTTAGGGTTAGGGTTAGGGTTAGGGTTAGGGTTAGGGTTAGGGTTAGGGTTATGTACATGCCATGCACAGCTGAGGTTTAGAGTTCCGTCAAGGGTTAGGCCTCTTAGGGTCAGGATTAGGGTTAGGTTTAGGGTTAGGGTTAGGGTTAGGGTTAGGGTTAGGGTTAGGGTTAGGGTTAGGTTTAGGGTTATGTACCTGCCATGCACAGCTGAGTTTTAGAGTTCCGTCTAGGGTTAGGACTCTTAGGGTCAGGATTAGGGTTAGGTTTAGGATTAGGGTTAGGGTTAGGCTTAGCGTTAGGGTTAGGGTTAGGGTTACGTACATGCCATGCACAGCTGAGGTTTAGAGTTGCATTTAGGGTTAGGCCTCTTAGGGTTAGGGTTAGGGTTAGGGTTAGGGTTATGTACATGCCATGCACAGCTGAGGTTTAGAGTTCCGTCAAGGGTTAGGTCTCTTAGGGTTAGGGTTAGGATTATGGTTAGAGTTAAAGTTAGGGTTAGGGTTAGGGTTAAATGCATGCAATGCACAGCTGAGGTTTAGAGTTCCGTTTTGTGTTAGGCCTCTTAGGGTCAGGGTTAGGGTTAGGGTTAGGGTTAGGGTTAGGGTTAGGGTTACGTACATGCCATGCACAGCTGAGGTTTAGAGTTGCGTTTAGGGTTAGGCCTCTTAGGGTTAGGGTTAGGGTTAGGGTTAGGGTTAGGGTTAGGGTTAGGGTTAGGGTTAGGGTTAGGTACATGCCATGCACAGCTGAGGTTTAGAGTTGCGTTTAGGGTTAGGCCTCTTAGGGTTAGGGTTAGGGTTAGGGTTAGGGTTAGGGTTAGGGTTAGGGTTAGGGTTACGGTTAAGTGCATGCCATGCACAGCTGAGGTTTAGAGTTGCGTTTAGGGTTAGGCCTCTTAGGGTTAGTGTTAGGGTTAGGGTTAGGGTTAGGGTTAGGATTACAGTTAGGTTTAGGGTTAGTGTTAACTGCATGCCATGCACAGCTGAGGTTTAGAGTTCTGTTTTGGGTTAGGCCTCTTAGGGTCAGGGTTATGGTTAGGGTTAGGGTTAGGGTTAGGGTTACGTACATGCCATGCACAGCTGAGGTTTAGAGTTGCGTTTAGGGTTAGGCCTCTTAGGGTTAGGGTTAGGGTTAGGGTTAGGGTTAGGGTTAGGGTTAGGGTTAGCGTTAGGGTTAGGGTTAAAGTTAGGGTTAGGGTTAGGGTTAGGGTTAGGGTTAGGGTTAGGGTTAAGGTTAGGGTTAGGGTTAGGGTTACGTACATACCATGCACAGCTGAGGTTTAGAGTTGCGTTTAGGGTTAGGCCTCTCAGGGTTAGGGTTCGGGTTAGGGTTAGGGTTAGGGTTAGGGTTAGGGTTAAGTGCATGCCATGCACAGCTGAGGTTTAGAGTTCCGTTTTGGGTTAGGTCTCTTAGGGTTAGGGTTAGGGTTAAGGTTAGGGTTAGGGTTAGGGTTAGGGTTAGTGTTAACTGCATGCGATGTACAGCTGAGGTTTAGAGTTCCGTTTTGGGTTAGGACTCTTATGGTCAGGGTTAGGGTTAGGGTTAGGGTTAGGGTTAGGGTTAGGGTTAGGGTTAGGGTTAGGGTTAGGGTTAGGGTTAGGGTTAGGGTTAGTGTTAACTGCATGCCATGCACAGCTGAGGTTTAGAGTTCCGTTTTGGGTTAGGCCTCTTAGGGTCAGGGTTAGGGTTAGGGTTAGGGTTAGGGTTAGGGTTAGGGTTAGGGTTAGGGTTACGTACATGCCATGCACAGCTGAGGTTTAGAGTTCTGTCAAGGATTAGGCCTCTTAGGGTCAGGATTAGGGTTAGGTTTAGGGTTAGGGTTAGGGTTAGGGTTAGGGTTAAGTGCTTGCCATGCACAGCTGAGGTTTAGAGTTCCGTTTTGGGTTAGGCCTCTTAGGGTCAGGATTAGGGTTAGGGTTAGGTTTAGGGTTAGGGTTAGGGTTAGGGTTAGTGTTAGGGTTACCTACATGCCATGCACAGCTGAGGTTTAGAGTTGCGTTTAGGGTTAGGCCTCTTAGGGTTAGGGTTAAGGTTAGGGTTAGGGTTAGGGTTAGGGTTAGGGTTAGGGTTAGGGTTACGTACATGCCATGCACAGCTGAGGTTTAGAGTTCCGTCAAGGGTTAGGACCCTTAGGGTCAGGGTTAGGGTTAGGGTTAGGGTTAGGGTTAGGGTTAGGGTTAGGGTTAGGGTTAGGGTTACGTACATGCCATGCACAGCTGAGGTTTAGAGTTCCGTCAAGGGTTAGGCCTCTTAGGGTCAGGATTAGGGTTAGGTTTAGGGTTAGGGTTAGGGTTAGGGTTAGGGTTAGGGTTAGGGCTA
>NW_026599614.1:560000-562500 GCF_023634155.1 Falco peregrinus | reverse complement strand
GTTAGGGTTAAGGTTAGGGTTAAGTGCATGCCATGAACAGCTGAGGTTTGGAGTTCCGTTTTGGGTTAGGCCTCTTAGGGTTACGGTTAGGGTAGGGTTAGCGTTAGGGTTAAGGTCAGGGTTAGGTTTAGGGTTAGGGTTACCTACATGCCATGCATAGCTGAGGTTTAGAGTTGCGTTTAGGGTTAGGCCTCTTAGGGTTAGGGTTAAGGTTAGGGTTAGGGTTAGGGTTAGGGTTAGGGTTAGGGTTAGGGTTACGGTTACGGTTACGGTTACGGTTACGGTTACGGTTACGGTTACGGTTACGGTTACGGTTACGGTTACGGTTAAGTGCATGCCATGCACAGCTGAGGTTTAGAGTTGCGTTTAGGGTTAGGCCTCTTAGGGTTAGGGTTAGGGTTAAGGTTAGGATTAGGGTTAGGGTTAGGGTTAGAGTTAGGGTTAGGGTTAGGGTTAACTGCATGCCATGCACAGGTGAGGTTTAGAGTTCCGTTTAGGGTTTGGCCTCTTAGGGTTAGGGTTAGGGTTAGGGTTAGGGTCTATGTTAGGCTTAGCGTTAGGGTTAGGGTTAGTGTTAGGGTTAGGGTTAGGGTTAGGGTTAGGGTTAGGGTTAGGGTTAGGTACATGCCATGCACAGCTGAGGTTTAGAGTTGCGTTTAGGGTTAGGCCTCTTAGGGTTAGGGTTAAGGTTAGGGTTAGGGTTAGGGTTAGGGTTAGGGTTAGCGTTAGGGTTAGGGTTAAAGTTAGGGTTAGGGTTAGGGTTAGGGTTAGGGTTAGGGTTAAGGTTAGGGTTAGGGTTAGGGTTACGTACATACCATGCACAGCTGAGGTTTAGAGTTGCGTTTAGGGTTAGGCCTCTCAGGGTTAGGGTTCGGGTTAGGGTTAGGGTTAGGGTTAGGGTTAGGGTTAAGTGCATGCCATGCACAGCTGAGGTTTAGAGTTCCGTTTTGGGTTAGGTCTCTTAGGGTTAGGGTTAGGGTTAAGGTTAGGGTTAGGGTTAGGGTTAGGGTTAGTGTTAACTGCATGCGATGTACAGCTGAGGTTTAGAGTTCCGTTTTGGGTTAGGACTCTTATGGTCAGGGTTAGGGTTAGGGTTAGGGTTAGGGTTAGGGTTAGGGTTAGGGTTAGGGTTAGGGTTAGGGTTAGTGTTAACTGCATGCCATGCACAGCTGAGGTTTAGAGTTCCGTTTTGGGTTAGGCCTCTTAGGGTCAGGGTTAGGGTTAGGGTTAGGGTTAGGGTTAGGGTTAGGGTTAGGGTTAGGGTTACGTACATGCCATGCACAGCTGAGGTTTAGAGTTCTGTCAAGGATTAGGCCTCTTAGGGTCAGGATTAGGGTTAGGTTTAGGGTTAGGGTTAGGGTTAGGGTTAGGGTTAAGTGCTTGCCATGCACAGCTGAGGTTTAGAGTTCCGTTTTGTGTTAGGCCTCTTAGGGTCAGGGTTAGGGTTAGGGTTAGGGTTAGGGTTAGGGTTACGTACATGCTATGCACAGCTGAGGTTTAGAGTTGCGTTTAGGGTTAGGCCTCTTAGGGTTAGGGTTAAGGTTAGGGTTAGGGTTAGGGTTAGGGTTAGGGTTAGGGTTAGGGTTAGGGTTAGGGTTACGTACATGCCATGCACAGCAGTGGTTTAGAGTTGCGTTTAGGGTTAGGACTCTTAGGGTTAGGGTTAGGGTTAGGGTTAGGGTTAGGGTTAGGGTTAGGGTTAGGGTTAGGGTTAAGTGCATGCCATGCACAGCTGAGGTTTAGAGTTCCGTTTTGGGTTAGATCACTTAGGGTTAGGGTTAAGGTTAGGGTTAGGGTTAGGGTTAGGGTTAGGGTTAGGGTTAGGGTTAGGGTTAGGTACATGCCAAGCACAGCTGAGGTTTAGAGTTCCGTTTTGGGTTAGGACTCTTAGGGTCAGGGTTAGGGTTAGGGTTAGGTTTAGGATTAGGGTTAGGGTTAGGGTTAGTGTTAGGGTTACCTACATGCCATGCACAGCTGAGGTTTAGAGTTGCGTTTAGGGTTAGGCCTCTTAGGGTTAGGGTTAGGGTTAGGGTTAGGGTTAGGGTTAGGGTTAGGGTTAGGGTTAGGGTTAGGGTTAGGGTTACGTACATGCCATGCACAGCTGAGGTTTAGAGTTCCGTTTTCGGTTAGGCCTCTTAGGGTCAGGGTTAGGGTTAGGGTTAGGGCTAGGGTTAGGGTTAGGGTTAGGGTTAGGGTTACGTACATGCCATGCACAGCTGAGGTTTAGAGTTGCGTTTAGGGTTAGGCCTCTTAGGGTTAGGGTTAGGGTTAGGGTTAGGGTTAGGGTTAGGGTTAGGGTTAGGGTTAAGTGCATGCCATGCACAGCTGAGGTTTAGAGTTTCGTTTTGGGTTAGGTCACTTAGGGTTAGGGTTAGGGTTAGGGTTAGGGTTAGGGTTAGGGTTAGTGTTAACTGCATGCCATGCACAGCTGAGGATTAGAGTTCCTTTTTGGGTTAGGCCTCTTAGGGTCAGGGTTAGGGTTAGGGTTAGGGTTAGGGTT
>NW_026599614.1:545000-550000 GCF_023634155.1 Falco peregrinus | reverse complement strand
GTTTAGAGTTCCGTTTTGGGTTAGGCCTCTTAGGGTCAGGATTCGGGTTAGGTTTAGGGTTAGGGTTAGGGTTAGGGTTAGGGTTAGGGTTAGGGTTATGTACCTGCCATGCACAGCTGAGGTTTAGAATTCCGTTTAGGGTTAGGTCTCTTAGGGTTAGGGTTAGGGTTAGGGTTAGCGTTAGGGTTAGGGTTAGGGTCAGGATTAGGGTTAGGTTTAGGGTTAGCGTTAGGATTAGAGTTAGGGTTACATACATGCCATGCACAGCTGAGGTTTAGAGTTCCATCAAGGGTTAGGCCTCTTAGGGTTAGGGTCAGGGTTAGGGTTAGGGTTTAGGGTTAGGGTTACGGTTAGGGTTAGAATGAGGGTTAGGGTTAGGGTTAGGGTTAGGGTTAGGTACATGCCATGCACAGCTGAGGTTTAGAGTTCCGTTTTGGGTTAGGCCTCTTAGGGTCAGGATTAGGGTTAGGGTTAGGCTTAGGGTTACGGTTAGGGTTATGTACATGCCATGCACAGCTGAGGTTTTGAGTTCCGTCAAGGGTTAGGCCTCTTAGGGTCAGGATTAGGGTTAGGTTTAGGATTAGGTTTAGGGTTAGGGTTAGGGTTAGGGTTAGGGTTAGGGTTAGGGTTACGTACCTGCCATGCACAGCTGAGGTTTAGAGTTCCATCTAGGGATAGGACTCTTAGGGTCAGGATTAGGGTTAGGTTTAGGATTAGGGTTAGGGTTAGGGTTAGGGTTAGGGTTAGGGTTAGGGTTAGGGTTAGGGTTAGGGTTAGGCTTAGGGTAAGGGTTAGGGTTAGGGTTAGGGTTAGGGTTAGGGTTAGGGTTAGGGTTAGGGTTAGGGTTAGGGTTAGGGTTAGGTACATGCCATGCACAGCTGAGGTTGAGTTCCGTTTAGGGTTAGGCCTCTTAGGGTCAGGGTTAGGGTTAGGGTTAGGGTTAGGGTCAGGATTAGGGTTAGGGTTAGGGTTAGGGTTAGGGTCAGGGTGAGGGTTAGGGTTAGGTTTAGGGTTAGGGTTAGGGTTAGGGTTAGGGTTACATACATGCGATGCACTGCTGAGGTTTAGATTTCCGTTTTGGGTTAGGCTTCTTAGGGTTAGGGTTAGGGTTGGGGTTAGGGTCTAGGTTAGGCCTAGCGTTAGGGTTAGGGTTAGTGTTAGTGTTAGTGTTAGTGTTAGTGTTAGGGTTAGGGTTAGGGTTAGGGTTAGGGTTAGGGTTAGGGTTAGGGTTAGGTACATGCCATGCACAGCTGAGGTTTAGAGTTCCGTGTAGGGTTAGGTCTCTTAGGGTTAGGGTTAGGGTTAGGGTTAGGGTTAGGGTTAGGGTTAGGGTTAGGGTTAGGGTTAGGTACATGCCATGCACAGCTGAGGTTTAGAGTTCCGTTTTGGGTTAGGCCTCTTAGGGTCAGGATTAGGGTTAGGGTTAGGGTTAGGGTTAGGGTTAGGGTTATGTACATGCCATGCACAGCTGAGGTTTAGAGTTCCGTCAAGGGTTAGGCCTCTTAGGGTCAGGATTCGCGTTAGGTTTAGGGTTAGGGTTAGGGTTAGGGTTAGGGTTAGGGTTAGGGTTAGGGTTAGGATTAGGGTTAGGGTTAGGGTTAGGGTTAGGGTTAGAGTTAGGGTTACATACATGCCATGCACAGCTGAGGTTTAGAGTTCCATCAAGGGTTAGGCCTCTTAGGTTTAGGGTCAGGGTTAGCGTTAGGGTTTAGGGTTAGGGTTACGGTTAGGGTTAGAATGAGGGTTAGGGTTAGGGTTAGGGTTAGGGTTAGGTACATGCCATGCACAGCTGAGGTTTAGAGTTCCGTTTTGGGTTAGGCCTCTTAGGGTCAGGATTAGGGTTAGGGTTAGGCTTAGGGTTACGGTTAGGGTTATGTACATGCCATGCACAGCTGAGGTTTTGAGTTGCGTTTAGGGTTAGGCCTCTTAGGGTCAGGATTAGGGTTAGGGTTAGGGTTAGGGTTTGGTTTAGGGTTATGTACCTGCCATGCACAGCTGAGGTTTAGAGTTCCGTCAAGGGTTAGGACTCTTAGGGTCAGGATTAGTGTTAGGTTTAGGATTAGGTTTAGGGTTAGGGTTAGGGTTAGGGTTAGGTTTAGGTTTATGTATCTGCCATGCACAGCTGAGGTTTAGAGTTCCATCTAGGGATAGGACTCTTAGGGTCAGGATTAGGGTTAGGTTTAGGATTAGGGTTAGGGTTAGGGTTAGGGTTAGGGTTAGGGTTAGGGTTAGGGTTAGGGTTAGGGTTAGGGTTAGGCTTAGGGTTAGGGTTAGGGTTAGGGTTAGGGTTAGGGTTAGGGTTAGGGTTAGGGTTAGGGTTAGGTACATGCCATGCGCAGCTGAGGTTGAGTTCCGTTTAGGGTTAGGCCTCTTAGGGTCAGGGTTAGGGTTAGGGTTAGGGTTAGGGTTAGGGTCAGGATTAGGGTTAGGGTTAGGGTTAGGGTTAGGGTCAGGGTGAGGGTTAGGGTTAGGTTTAGGGTTAGGGTTAGGGTTAGAGTTAAGGTTACATACATGCTATGCACTGCTGAAGTTTAGATTTCCGTTTTGGGTTAGGCTTCTTAGGGTTAGGGTTAGGGTCTAGGTTAGGCTTAGCGTTAGGGTTAGGGTTAGGGTTAGGGTTAGGGTTAGGGTTAGGGTTAGGGTTAGGGTTAGGGTTAGGGTTAGGGTTAGGGTTAGGGTTAGGGTTAGGGTTAGGGTTAGGATTAGTGTTAGGGTTAGGTACATGCCATTCACAGGTGAGGTTTAGAGTTCCGTTTAGGGTTAGGCCTCTTAGGGTTAGGGTTAGGGTTAGAGTTAGGTACATGCCATGCACAGCTGAGGTTTTGAGTTCCATGTAGGGTTAGGTCTCTTAGGTTTAGGGTTAGGGTTAGGGTTAGGGTTAGGGTTAGGGTTAGGGTTAGGGTTAGGTACATGCCATGCACAAGTGAGGTTTAGAGTTCCGTTTAGGGTTAGGCCTCTTAGGGTTTGGGTTAGGGTTAGAGTTAGGTACATGCCATGCACAGCTGAGGTTTTGAGTTCCGTGTAGGGTTAGTTCTCTTAGGTTTAGGGTTAGGGTTAGGGTTAGGGTTAGGGTTAGGGTTATGTACATGCCATGCACAGGTGAGGTTTAGAGTTCCGTTTAGGGTTAGTCCTCTTAGGGTTAGGGTTAGGGTTAGGTTTAGGGTTAGGTTTAGGGTTAGGGTTAGGATTAGGGTTAGGGTCTAGGTTAGGCTTAGCGTTAGGGTTAGGGTTAGTGTTAGGGTTAGGGTTAGGGTTAGGTACATGCCATTCACAGCTGAGGTTTTGAGTTCCGTTTTGGGTTAGGCCTCTTAGGGTTAGGGTTAGGGTTGGGGTTAGGGTCTAGGTTAGGCTTAGCGTTAGGGTTAGGGTTAGTGTTAGGGTTAGGGTTAGGGTTAGGGTTAGGGTTAGGGTTAGGGTTAGGGTTAGGGTTAGGGTTAGGGTTAGGGTTAGGTACATGCCATGCACAGCTGAGGTTTAGAGTTCCGTTTTGGGTTCGGCCTCTTAGGGTCAGGGTTAGGGTTAGGGTTAGGGTTAGGGTTAGGGTTAGGGTTACGTACATGCCATGCACAGCTGAGGTTTAGAGTTCCGTCAAGGGTTAGGACCCTTAGGGTCAGGATTAGGGTTAGGTTTAGGGTTAGGTTTAGGGTTAGGGGTAGGGTTAGGGTTAGGGTTAGGGTTATGTACATACCATGCACAGCTGAGGTTTAGAGTTCCGTCAAGGGTTAGGCCTCTTAGGGTCAGGGTTAGGGTTAGGGTTAGGGTTAGGGTTAGGGTTAGGGTTAGGGTTAGGGTTAGGGTTAAGTGCATGCCATACACAGCTGAGGTTTAGAGTTCCGTTTTGTGTTAGGCCTCTTAGGGTCAGGGTTAGGGCTAGAATTAGGGTTAGGGTTAAGATTAGGGTTAGGGTTAGTGTTAGGGTTACCTACATGCCATGCACAGCTGAGGTTTAGAGTTGCGTTTTGGGTTAGGCCTCTTAGGGTTAGGGTTAGGGTTAGGGTTAGGGTTAGGGTTAGGGTTAGGGTTAGGGTTAAGTGCATGCCATGCACAGCTGAGGTTTAGAGTTCCGTTTTGGGTTCGGCCTCTTAGGGTCAGGGTTAGGGTTAGGGTTAGAATTAGGGTTAGGGTCTAGGTTAGACTTAGCGTTAGGGTTAGGGTTAGGGTTAGGGTTAGGGTTAGGGTTAGGTACATGCCATGCACAGCTGAGGTTTTGAGTTCCGTTTTGGGTTAGGCCTCTTAGGGTTAGTGTTAGGGTTGGGGTTAGGGTCTAGGTTAGGCTTAGCGTTAGGGTTAGGGTTAGGGTTAGGGTTAGGGTTAGGGTTAGGGTTAGGGTTAGGGTTAGGGTTAGGGTTAGGGTTAGGGTTAGGGTTAGGGTTAGGGTTAGGGTTAGTGTTAGGGTTAGGTACATGCCATGCACAGGTGAGGTTTAGGGTTAGGGTTAGGGTTAGGGTTAGGGTTTGGGTTAGGGTTAGGGTTAGGGTTAGGGTTAGGGTTAGGGTTAGGGTAAGGTTAGGGTTAGGGTTAGGGTTAGGGTTAGGGTTAGGGTTAGGGTTAGGGTTAGGGTTAGGGTTAGGGTTAGGGTTAGGATTAGGGTTAGGGTTAGGGTTAGGGTAAGGGTTAGGTACATGCCATGCACAGCTGAGGTTTAGAGTTCCGTCAAGGGTTAGGCCTCTTAGGGTCAGGATTAGGGTTAGGTTTAGGGTTAGGGTTATGTACATGCCATGCACAGCTGAGGTTTAGAGTTCTGTTTAGGGTTAGGTCTCTTAGGGTTAGGGTTATTTTTAGGGTTAGGGTTAGGGTTAGGGTTAGAGTTAGGGTTAGGGTTAGGGTTAGGGTTAGGGTTAAGTGCATGCAATGCACAGCTGAGGTTTAGAGTTCCGTTTTGGGTTAGGCCTCTTAGGGTCAGGGTAAGGGTTAGGATTAGGGTTAGGGTTAGGGTTACGTACATGCCATGCACAGCTGAGGATTAGAGTTGCGTTTAGGGTTAGGCCTCTTAGGGTTAG
>NW_026599614.1:470000-487500 GCF_023634155.1 Falco peregrinus | reverse complement strand
CTTAGGTTTAGGGTTAGGGTTAGGGTTAGGGTTAGGGTTAGGGTTAGGGTTACGTACATGCCATGCACAGATGAGGTTTAGAGTTGCATTTAGGGTTAGGCCTCTTAGGGGTAGGGTTAGGATTAGGGTTAGGGTTAGGTACATGCCATGCACAGCTGAGGTTTAGAGTTCCGTTTTGGGTTAGGCCTCTTAGGGTCAGGGTTAGGGTTAGGGTTAGGGTTAGGCTTAGGCTTAGGGTTAGGGTTAGGGTTAGGGTTAGGTACATGCCATGGACAGCTGAGGTTTAGAGTTGCGTTTAGGGCTAGGCCTCTTAGGGTCAGGATTATGGTTAGGGTTAGGGTTCGGGTTAGGGTTAGGTTTAGGGTTAGGGTTAGGATTAGGGTTAGGGTAAGGGTTAGGGTTAGGTACATGCCATGCACAGCTGAGGTTATAGAGTTCCGTCAAGGGTTAGGCCTCTTAGGGTCAGGATTAGGGTTAAGTTTAGGGTTAGGGTTAGGGTTAGGGTTAGGGTTAGGGTTAGGGTTAGGGTTAGGGTTAGGGTTAGGGTTAGGGTTAGGGTTAGGGTTAGGGTTATGTACCTGCCATGCACAGCTGAGGTTTAGAGTACCGTTTAGGGTTACGTCTCTTAGGGTTAGGGTTAAGTTTAGGGTTAGGTCACTTAGGGTTAGGGTTAGGGTTAGGGTAGGGTTAGCGTTAGGGTTAGGGTTAGGGTTAGGGTTAAGTGCATGCCATGCACAGCTGAGGTTTAGAGTTCCGTTTTGTGTTAGGTCACTTAGGGTCAGGGTTAGGGTTAGGGTTAGGGTTAGGGTTAGGGTTAGGGTTAGGGTTAGGGTTACGTACATGCCATGCACAGGTGAGGTTTAGAGTTTCGTTTAGGGTTAGGCCTCTTAGGGTCAGGATTAGGGTTATGGTTAGGTTTCGGGTTAGCGTTAGGGTTAGGGTTAGGGTTAGGGTTAGGGTTAGGTACATGCCATGCACAGCTGAGGTTTAGAGTTCCGTCTAGGGTTAGGACTCTTAGGGTCAGGATTAGGGTTAGGTTTAGGGTTAGGGATAGGGTTAGGGTTAGGGTTAGGGTTATGTACCTGCCATGCACAGCTGAGGTTTAGAGTTCCGTTTAGGGTTACGTCTCTTAGGGTAGGGTTAAGTTTAGGGTTAGGGTTAGGGTTAGGGTTAGGGTTAGGGTTAGGGTAGGGTTAGCGTTACGGTTAGGGTTAGGGTTAGGGTTAAGTGCATGCCATGCACAGCTGAGGTTTAGATTTCCGTTTTGTGTTAGGCCGGTTAGGGATAGGGTTTGGGTTGGGGTTAGGGTTAGGGTTAGGGTTAGGGTTAGGGTTAGGGTTAGTGTTAGGGTTAGGGTTAAGGTTAGGGTTAGGGTTATGTACATGCCATGCACAGCTGAGGTTTAGAGTTCCGTCAAGTCGTAGGCCCCGTAGGTTCAGGATTAGAGTTAGGGTTAGGGTTAGGGTTAGGGTTAGGGTTAGGGTTAGGGTTAAGTGCATGCAATGCACAGCTGAGGTTTAGAGTTCCGTTTTCGGTTAGGCCTCTTAGGGTCAGGGTTAGTGTTAGGATTAGGGTTAGGGTTAGGGTTAGGGTTAGGGTTAGGGTTAGGGTTAGGTTTAGGGTTATGTACATGCCATGCACAGCTGAGGTTTAGAGTTCCGTCAAGGGTTAGGCAACTTAGGGTCAGGATTAGAGTTAGGGTTAGGGTTAGCGTTAGGGTTAGGGTTAGGGTTAGGGTTAGGGTTAGGGTTAGGGTTAGGGTTAAGTGCATGCCATGCACAGCTGAGGTTTAGAGTTCCGTTTTGGGTTAGGCCTCTTAGGGTCAGGGTTAGGGTTAGGGTTAGCGTTTAGGGTTAGGGTTAGGGTTAGGGTTAGGGTTAGGGTTAGGGTTAGGGTTACCTACATGCCATGCACAGCTGAGGTATAGAGTTGCGTTTAGGGTTAGGGCTCTTGGGCTTAGGGTTAAGGTTATGGTTAGGGTTAGGGTTAGGGTTAGGGTTAGGGTTAGGGTTACGGTTACTGTTACGGTTACGGTTACGGTTAAGTGCATGCCATGCACATCTGAGGTTTAGAGTTGCGTTTAGGGTTAGGCCTCTTAGGGTCAGGGTTAGGGTTAGGGTTAGGGTTAGGGTTAGGCTTAGGGTTAGGGTTAGGGTTATGTACATGCCATGCACAGCTGAGGTTTAGAGTTCCGTCAAGGGTTAGGCCTCTTAGGGTCAGGATTAGGGTTAGGGTTAGGGTTAGTGTTAGGGTTAGGGTTAGGGTTAGGTTTAGGGTTATGTACCTTCCATGCACAGCTGAGTTTTAGAGTTCCGTCTAGGGTTAGGACTCTTAGGGTCAGGATTAGAGTTAGGTTTAGGATTAGGGTTAGGGTTAGGGTTAGGGTTAGGGTTAGGTACATGCCATGCACAGGTGACGTTTAGAGTTCCGTTTTGGGTCCGGCCTCTTAGGGTCAGGGTTAGGGTTAGGGTTAGGGTTAGGGTTAGGGTTACGTACATGCCATGCACAGCTGAGGTTTAGAGTTGCATTTAGGGTTAGGCCTCTTAGGGTTAGGGTTAGGGTTATGTACATGCCATGCACAGCTGAGGTTTAGAGTTCCGTCAAGGGTTATGACCCTTAGGGTCAGGATTAGGGTTAGGGTTAGGGTTAGGGTTAGGGTTAGGGTTAGGGTTAGGGTTAGGGTTAGGGTTAGGGTTAAGTGCATGCCATGCACAGCTGAGGTTTAGAGTTCTGTTTTGGGTTAGGCCTCTTAGGGTCAGTGTTAGGATTAGGGTTAGGGTTAGGGTTAGGGTTAGGGTTAGGAACATGCCATGCACAGCTGAGGTTGAGAGTTCCGTCAAGGGTTAGGCCTCTTAGGGTCAGGATTAGGTTTAGGGTTAGGGTTAGGGTTAGGGTTAGGGTTAGGGTTAGGGTTAGCGTTAGGGTTAGGGTTAGGGTTAGGGTTAGGGTTAGGGTTAGGGTTAGGGTTACGGTTAAGTGCATGCCATGCACAGCTGAGGTTTAGAGTTGCGTTTAGGGTTAGGCCTCTTAGGGTTAGGGTTAGGGTTAGGGTTAGGGTTAGGGTTAGGGTTAGGGTTAGGGTTAGGTACATGCCATGCACAGCTGAGGTTTAGAGTTCCGTCAAGGGTTAGGCCTCTTAGGGTCAGGATTAGGGTTAGGTTTAGGGTTAGGGTTAGGGATTGTTTTAGGGTTAGGGTTAGGGTTATGTACATGCCATGCACAGCTGAGGTTTAGAGTTCCGTCAAGGGTTAGGCAACTTAGGGTCAGGATTAGAGTTAGGGTTAGGGTTAGCGTTAGGGTTAGGGTTAGGGTTAGGGTTAGGGTTAGGGTTAGGGTTAAGTGCATGCCATGCACAGCTGAGGTTTAGAGTTCCGTTTTGGGTTAGGCCTCTTAGGGTCAGGGTTAGGGTTAGGGTTAGCGTTTAGGGTTAGGGTTAGGGTTAGGGTTAGGGTTAGGGTTACCTACATGCCATGCACAGCTGAGGTATAGAGTTGCGTTTAGGGTTAGGGCTCTTGGGGTTAGGGTTAAGGTTATGGTTAGGGTTAGGGTTAGGGTTAGGGTTAGGGTTAGGGTTACGGTTACTGTTACGGTTACGGTTACGGTTAAGTGCATGCCATGCACATCTGAGGTTTAGAGTTGCGTTTAGGGTTAGGCCTCTTAGGGTCAGGGTTAGGGTTAGGGTTAGGGTTAGGGTTAGGGTTAGGCTTAGGGTTAGGGTTAGGGTTATGTACATGCCATGCACAGCTGAGGTTTAGAGTTCCGTCAAGGGTTAGGCCTCTTAGGGTCAGGATTAGGGTTAGGGTTAGGGTTAGTGTTAGGGTTAGGGTTAGGGTTAGGTTTAGGGTTATGTACCTTCCATGCACAGCTGAGTTTTAGAGTTCCGTCTAGGGTTAGGACTCTTAGGGTCAGGATTAGAGTTAGGTTTAGGATTAGGGTTAGGGTTAGGGTTAGGGTTAGGGTTAGGGTTAGGTACATGCCATGCACAGGTGACGTTTAGAGTTCCGTTTTGGGTCCGGCCTCTTAGGGTCAGGGTTAGGGTTAGGGTTAGGGTTAGGGTTAGGGTTACGTACATGCCATGCACAGCTGAGGTTTAGAGTTGCATTTAGGGTTAGGCCTCTTAGGGTTAGGGTTAGGGTTATGTACATGCCATGCACAGCTGAGGTTTAGAGTTCCGTCAAGGGTTATGACCCTTAGGGTCAGGATTAGGGTTAGGGTTAGGGTTAGGGTTAGGGTTAGGGTTAGGGTTAGGGTTAGGGTTAAGTGCATGCCATGCACAGCTGAGGTTTAGAGTTCTGTTTTGGGTTAGGCCTCTTAGGGTCAGTGTTAGGATTAGGGTTAGGGTTAGGGTTAGGGTTAGGGTTAGGAACATGCCATGCACAGCTGAGGTTGAGAGTTCCGTCAAGGGTTAGGCCTCTTAGGGTCAGGATTAGGTTTAGGGTTAGGGTTAGGGTTAGGGTTAGGGTTAGGGTTAGGGTTAGCGTTAGGGTTAGGGTTAGGGTTAGGGTTAGGGTTAGGGTTAGGGTTACGGTTAAGTGCATGCCATGCACAGCTGAGGTTTAGAGTTGCGTTTAGGGTTAGGCCTCTTAGGGTTAGGGTTAGGGTTAGGGTTAGGGTTAGGGTTAGGGTTAGGGTTAGGGTTAGGGTTAGGGTTAGGGTTACGTACATGCCATGCACAGCTGAGGTTTAGAGTTGCGTTTAGGGTTAGGCCTCTTAGGGTCAGGATTAGGGTTAGGGTTAGGGTTCGGGTTAGGGTTAGGGTTAGGGTTAGGGTTAGGGTTAGGGTTAGGGTTAGGGTTAGGGTTAGGTACATGCCATGCACAGCTGAGGTTTAGAGTTCCGTCAAGGGTTAGGCCTCTTAGGGTCAGGATTAGGGTTAGGTTTAGGGTTAGGGTTAGGGATTGTTTTAGGGTTAGGGTTAGGGTTATGTACCTGCCCTGCACAGCTGAGGTTTAGAGTTGCGTTTAGGGTTAGGCCTCTTAGGGTTACGGTTAAGGTTAGGGTTAGGGTTAGGGTTAGGGTTAGGGTTAGCGTTAGGTTTAGGGTTAGGGTTAGGGTTAGGGTTAGGGTTACGGTTACGGTTACGGTTAAGTGCATGCCATGCACAGCTGAGGTTTAGAGTTGCGTTTAGGGTTAGGCCTCTTAGGGTTAGGGTTAGGGTTAAGGTTAGGATTAGGGTTAGGGTTAGGGTTAGAGTTAGGGTTAGGGTTAGGGTTAACTGCATGCCATGCACAGCTGAGGTTTAGAGTTCCATTTTGGGTTAGGCCTCTTAGGGTCAGGAATAGGGTTAGGGTTAGGGTTAGGGTTAGGGTTAGGGTTAGGGTTAGGGTTAGGGTTAGGGTTATGTACATGCCATGCACAGCTGAGGTTTAGAGTTCCATCAAGGGTTAGGCCTCTTAGGGTCAGGATTAGGGTTAGGTTTAGGGTTAGGGTTAGGGTTAGGGTTAGGGTTAGGGTTAGGTTTAGGGTTATGTACCTGCCATGCACAGCTGAGGTTTAGAGTTCCGTCTAGGGTTAGGAATCTTAGGGTCAGGATTAGGGTTAGGTTTAGGATTAGGGTTAGGGTTAGGGTTAGGGTTAGGGTTAGGGTTAGGGTTAGGGTTAGGTTTAGGGTTATGTACATGCCATGCACAGATGAGGTTTAGAGTTCCGTCAAGGGTTAGGCAACTTAGGGTCAGGATTAGAGTTAGGGTTAGGGTTAGCGTTAGGGTTAGGGTTAGGGTTAGGGTTAGGGTTAGGGTTAGGGTTAGGGTTAAGTGCATGCCATGCACAGCTGAGGTTTAGAGTTCCGTTTTGGGTTAGGCCTCTTAGGGTCAGGGTTAGGGTTAGGGTTAGCGTTTAGGGTTAGGGTTAGTGTTAGGGTTAGGGTTAGGGTTACCTACATGCCATGCACAGCTGAGGTATAGAGTTGCGTTTAGGGTTAGGGCTCTTGGGGTTAGGGTTAAGGTTAGGGTTAGGGTTAGGGTTAGGGTTAGGGTTAGGGTTAGGGTTACGGTTACTGTTACGGTTACGGTTACGGTTAAGTGCATGCCATGCACATCTGAGGTTTAGAGTTGCGTTTAGGGTTAGGCCTCTTAGGGTCAGGGTTAGGGTTAGGGTTAGGCTTAGGGTTAGGGTTAGGGTTATGTACATGCCATGCACAGCTGAGGTTTAGAGTTCCGTCAAGGGTTAGGCCTCTTAGGGTCAGGATTAGGGTTAGGGTTAGGGTTAGTGTTAGGGTTAGGGTTAGGGTTAGGTTTAGGGTTATGTACCTTCCATGCACAGCTGAGTTTTAGAGTTCCGTCTAGGGTTAGGACTCTTAGGGTCAGGATTAGAGTTAGGTTTAGGATTAGGGTTAGGGTTAGGGTTAGGGTTAGGGTTAGGTACATGCCATGCACAGGTGACGTTTAGAGTTCCGTTTTGGGTCCGGCCTCTTAGGGTCAGGGTTAGGGTTAGGGTTAGGGTTAGGGTTAGGGTTACGTACATGCCATGCACAGCTGAGGTTTAGAGTTGCATTTAGGGTTAGGCCTCTTAGGGTTAGGGTTAGGGTTATGTACATGCCATGCACAGCTGAGGTTTAGAGTTCCGTCAAGGGTTATGACCCTTAGGGTCAGGATTAGGGTTAGGGTTAGGGTTAGGGTTAGGGTTAGGGTTAGGGTTAGGGTTAAGTGCATGCCATGCACAGCTGAGGTTTAGAGTTCTGTTTTGGGTTAGGCCTCTTAGGGTCAGGGTTAGGATTAGGGTTAGGGTTAGGGTTAGGGTTAGGGTTAGGAACATGCCATGCACAGCTGAGGTTGAGAGTTCCGTCAAGGGTTAGGCCTCTTAGGGTCAGGATTAGGTTTAGGGTTAGGGTTAGGGTTAGGGTTAGGGTTAGGGTTAGCGTTAGGGTTAGGGTTAGGGTTAGGGTTAGGGTTTAGGGTTAGGGTTAGGGTTACGGTTAAGTGCATGCCATGCACAGCTGAGGTTTAGAGTTGCGTTTAGGGTTAGGCCTCTTAGGGTTAGGGTTAGGGTTAGGGTTAGGGTTAGGGTTAGGGTTAGGGTTAGGGTTAGGGTTAGGGTTAGGGTTACGTACATGCCATGCACAGCTGAGGTTTAGAGTTGCGTTTAGGGTTAGGCCTCTTAGGGTCAGGATTAGGGTTAGGGTTAGGGTTCGGGTTAGGGTTAGGGTTAGGGTTAGGGTTAGGGTTAGGGTTAGGGTTAGGGTTAGGGTTAGGTACATGCCATGCACAGCTGAGGTTTAGAGTTCCGTCAAGGGTTAGGCCTCTTAGGGTCAGGATTAGGGTTAGGTTTAGGGTTAGGGTTAGGGATTGTTTTAGGGTTAGGGTTAGGGTTATGTACCTGCCCTGCACAGCTGAGGTTTAGAGTTGCGTTTAGGGTTAGGCCTCTTAGGGTTACGGTTAAGGTTAGGGTTAGGGTTAGGGTTAGGGTTAGGGTTAGGGTTAGGGTTAGGGTTAGGGTTAGGGTTACGGTTACGGTTACGGTTACGGTTAAGTGCATGCCATGCACAGCTGAGGTTTAGAGTTGCGTTTAGGGTTAGGCCTCTTAGGGTTAGGGTTAGGGTTAAGGTTAGGATTAGGGTTAGGGTTAGGGTTAGAGTTAGGGTTAGGGTTAGGGTTAACTGCATGCCATGCACAGCTGAGGTTTAGAGTTCCATTTTGGGTTAGGCCTCTTAGGGTCAGGAATAGGGTTAGGGTTAGGGTTAGGGTTAGGGTTAGGGTTAGGGTTAGGGTTAGGGTTAGGGTTATGTACATGCCATGCACAGCTGAGGTTTAGAGTTCCATCAAGGGTTAGGCCTCTTAGGGTCAGGATTAGGGTTAGGTTTAGGGTTAGGGTTAGGGTTAGGGTTAGGGTTAGGGTTAGGTTTAGGGTTATGTACCTGCCATGCACAGCTGAGGTTTAGAGTTCCGTCTAGGGTTAGGAATCTTAGGGTCAGGATTAGGGTTAGGTTTAGGATTAGGGTTAGGGTTAGGGTTAGGGTTAGGGTTAGGGTTAGGGTTAGGGTTAGGTTTAGGGTTATGTACATGCCATGCACAGATGAGGTTTAGAGTTCCGTCAAGGGTTAGGCAACTTAGGGTCAGGATTAGAGTTAGGGTTAGGGTTAGCGTTAGGGTTAGGGTTAGGGTTAGGGTTAGGGTTAGGGTTAGGGTTAGGGTTAAGTGCATGCCATGCACAGCTGAGGTTTAGAGTTCCGTTTTGGGTTAGGCCTCTTAGGGTCAGGGTTAGGGTTAGGGTTAGCGTTTAGGGTTAGGGTTAGTGTTAGGGTTAGGGTTAGGGTTACCTACATGCCATGCACAGCTGAGGTATAGAGTTGCGTTTAGGGTTAGGGCTCTTGGGGTTAGGGTTAAGGTTAGGGTTAGGGTTAGGGTTAGGGTTAGGGTTAGGGTTAGGGTTACGGTTACTGTTACGGTTACGGTTACGGTTAAGTGCATGCCATGCACATCTGAGGTTTAGAGTTGCGTTTAGGGTTAGGCCTCTTAGGGTCAGGGTTAGGGTTAGGGTTAGGCTTAGGGTTAGGGTTAGGGTTATGTACATGCCATGCACAGCTGAGGTTTAGAGTTCCGTCAAGGGTTAGGCCTCTTAGGGTCAGGATTAGGGTTAGGGTTAGGGTTAGTGTTAGGGTTAGGGTTAGGGTTAGGTTTAGGGTTATGTACCTTCCATGCACAGCTGAGTTTTAGAGTTCCGTCTAGGGTTAGGACTCTTAGGGTCAGGATTAGAGTTAGGTTTAGGATTAGGGTTAGGGTTAGGGTTAGGGTTAGGGTTAGGTACATGCCATGCACAGGTGACGTTTAGAGTTCCGTTTTGGGTCCGGCCTCTTAGGGTCAGGGTTAGGGTTAGGGTTAGGGTTAGGGTTAGGGTTACGTACATGCCATGCACAGCTGAGGTTTAGAGTTGCATTTAGGGTTAGGCCTCTTAGGGTTAGGGTTAGGGTTATGTACATGCCATGCACAGCTGAGGTTTAGAGTTCCGTCAAGGGTTATGACCCTTAGGGTCAGGATTAGGGTTAGGGTTAGGGTTAGGGTTAGGGTTAGGGTTAGGGTTAGGGTTAAGTGCATGCCATGCACAGCTGAGGTTTAGAGTTCTGTTTTGGGTTAGGCCTCTTAGGGTCAGGGTTAGGATTAGGGTTAGGGTTAGGGTTAGGCTTAGGGTTAGGGTTAGGGTTATGTACATGCCATGCACAGCTGAGGTTTAGAGTTCCGTCAAGGGTTAGGCCTCTTAGGGTCAGGATTAGGGTTAGGGTTAGGGTTAGTGTTAGGGTTAGGGTTAGGGTTAGGTTTAGGGTTATGTACCTTCCATGCACAGCTGAGTTTTAGAGTTCCGTCTAGGGTTAGGACTCTTAGGGTCAGGATTAGAGTTAGGTTTAGGATTAGGGTTAGGGTTAGGGTTAGGGTTAGGGTTAGGTACATGCCATGCACAGGTGACGTTTAGAGTTCCGTTTTGGGTCCGGCCTCTTAGGGTCAGGGTTAGGGTTAGGGTTAGGGTTAGGGTTAGGGTTACCTACATGCCATGCACAGCTGAGGTTTAGAGTTGCATTTAGGGTTAGGCCTCTTAGGGTTAGGGTTAGGGTTATGTACATGCCATGCACAGCTGAGGTTTAGAGTTCCGTCAAGGGTTATGACCCTTAGGGTCAGGATTAGGGTTAGGGTTAGGGTTAGGGTTAGGGTTAGGGTTAGGGTTAGGGTTAGGGTTAAGTGCATGCCATGCACAGCTGAGGTTTAGAGTTCTGTTTTGGGTTAGGCCTCTTAGGGTCAGTGTTAGGATTAGGGTTAGGGTTAGGGTTAGGGTTAGGGTTAGGAACATGCCATGCACAGCTGAGGTTGAGAGTTCCGTCAAGGGTTAGGCCTCTTAGGGTCAGGATTAGGTTTAGGGTTAGGGTTAGGGTTAGGGTTAGGGTTAGGGTTAGGGTTAGCGTTAGGGTTAGGGTTAGGGTTAGGGTTAGGGTTAGTGTTAGGGTTAGGGTTACGGTTAAGTGCATGCCATGCACAGCTGAGGTTTAGAGTTGCGTTTAGGGTTAGGCCTCTTAGGGTTAGGGTTAGGGTTAGGGTTAGGGTTAGGGTTAGGGTTAGGGTTAGGGTTAGGGTTAGGGTTAGGGTTACGTACATGCCATGCACAGCTGAGGTTTAGAGTTGCGTTTAGGGTTAGGCCTCTTAGGGTCAGGATTAGGGTTAGGGTTAGGGTTCGGGTTAGGGTTAGGGTTAGGGTTAGGGTTAGGGTTAGGGTTAGGGTTAGGGTTAGGGTTAGGTACATGCCATGCACAGCTGAGGTTTAGAGTTCCGTCAAGGGTTAGGCCTCTTAGGGTCAGGATTAGGGTTAGGTTTAGGGTTAGGGTTAGGGATTGTTTTAGGGTTAGGGTTAGGGTTATGTACCTGCCCTGCACAGCTGAGGTTTAGAGTTGCGTTTAGGGTTAGGCCTCTTAGGGTTACGGTTAAGGTTAGGGTTAGGGTTAGGGTTAGGGTTAGGGTTAGCGTTAGGTTTAGGGTTAGGGTTAGGGTTAGGGTTAGGGTTACGGTTACGGTTACGGTTAAGTGCATGCCATGCACAGCTGAGGTTTAGAGTTGCGTTTAGGGTTAGGCCTCTTAGGGTTAGGGTTAGGGTTAAGGTTAGGATTAGGGTTAGGGTTAGGGTTAGAGTTAGGGTTAGGGTTAGGGTTAACTGCATGCCATGCACAGCTGAGGTTTAGAGTTCCATTTTGGGTTAGGCCTCTTAGGGTCAGGAATAGGGTTAGGGTTAGGGTTAGGGTTAGGGTTAGGGTTAGGGTTAGGGTTAGGGTTAGGGTTATGTACATGCCATGCACAGCTGAGGTTTAGAGTTCCATCAAGGGTTAGGCCTCTTAGGGTCAGGATTAGGGTTAGGTTTAGGGTTAGGGTTAGGGTTAGGGTTAGGGTTAGGGTTAGGTTTAGGGTTATGTACCTGCCATGCACAGCTGAGGTTTAGAGTTCCGTCTAGGGTTAGGAATCTTAGGGTCAGGATTAGGGTTAGGTTTAGGATTAGGGTTAGGGTTAGGGTTAGGGTTAGGGTTAGGGTTAGGGTTAGGTTTAGGGTTATGTACATGCCATGCACAGATGAGGTTTAGAGTTCCGTCAAGGGTTAGGCAACTTAGGGTCAGGATTAGAGTTAGGGTTAGGGTTAGCGTTAGGGTTAGGGTTAGGGTTAGGGTTAGGGTTAGGGTTAGGGTTAGGGTTAAGTGCATGCCATGCACAGCTGAGGTTTAGAGTTCCGTTTTGGGTTAGGCCTCTTAGGGTCAGGGTTAGGGTTAGGGTTAGCGTTTAGGGTTAGGGTTAGTGTTAGGGTTAGGGTTAGGGTTACCTACATGCCATGCACAGCTGAGGTATAGAGTTGCGTTTAGGGTTAGGGCTCTTGGGGTTAGGGTTAAGGTTAGGGTTAGGGTTAGGGTTAGGGTTAGGGTTAGGGTTAGGGTTACGGTTACTGTTACGGTTACGGTTACGGTTAAGTGCATGCCATGCACATCTGAGGTTTAGAGTTGCGTTTAGGGTTAGGCCTCTTAGGGTCAGGGTTAGGGTTAGGGTTAGGCTTAGGGTTAGGGTTAGGGTTATGTACATGCCATGCACAGCTGAGGTTTAGAGTTCCGTCAAGGGTTAGGCCTCTTAGGGTCAGGATTAGAGTTAGGTTTAGGATTAGGGTTAGGGTTAGGGTTAGGGTTAGGGTTAGGTACATGCCATGCACAGGTGACGTTTAGAGTTCCGTTTTGGGTCCGGCCTCTTAGGGTCAGGGTTAGGGTTAGGGTTAGGGTTAGGGTTAGGGTTACGTACATGCCATGCACAGCTGAGGTTTAGAGTTGCATTTAGGGTTAGGCCTCTTAGGGTTAGGGTTAGGGTTATGTACATGCCATGCACAGCTGAGGTTTAGAGTTCCGTCAAGGGTTAGGACCCTTAGGGTCTGGATTAGGGTTAGGGTTAGGGTTAGGGTTAGGGTTAGGGTTAGGGTTAGGGTTAAGTGCATGCCATGCACAGCTGAGGTTTAGAGTTCTGTTTTGGGTTAGGCCTCTTAGGGTCAGGGTTAGGATTAGGGTTAGGGTTAGGGTTAGGGTTAGGGTTAGGAACATGCCATGCACAGCTGAGGTTGAGAGTTCCGTCAAGGGTTAGGCCTCTTAGGGTCAGGATTAGGTTTAGGGTTAGGGTTAGGGTTAGGGTTAGGGTTAGGGTTAGCGTTAGGGTTAGGGTTAGGGTTAGGGTTAGGGTTAGGGTTAGGGTTAGGGTTACGGTTAAGTGCATGCCATGCACAGCTGAGGTTTAGAGTTGCGTTTAGGGTTAGGCCTCTTAGGGTTAGGGTTAGGGTTAGGGTTAGGGTTAGGGTTAGGGTTAGGGTTAGGGTTAGGGTTAGGGTTAGGGTTACGTACATGCCATGCACAGCTGAGGTTTAGAGTTGCGTTTAGGGTTAGGCCTCTTAGGGTCAGGATTAGGGTTAGGGTTAGGGTTCGGGTTAGGGTTAGGGTTAGGGTTAGGGTTAGGGTTAGGGTTAGGGTTAGGGTTAGGTACATGCCATGCACAGCTGAGGTTTAGAGTTCCGTCAAGGGTTAGGCCTCTTAGGGTCAGGATTAGGGTTAGGTTTAGGGTTAGGGTTAGGGATTGTTTTAGGGTTAGGGTTAGGGTTATGTACCTGCCCTGCACAGCTGAGGTTTAGAGTTGCGTTTAGGGTTAGGCCTCTTAGGGTTACGGTTAAGGTTAGGGTTAGGGTTAGGGTTAGGGTTAGGGTTAGCGTTAGGTTTAGGGTTAGGGTTAGGGTTAGGGTTAGGGTTACGGTTACGGTTACGGTTAAGTGCATGCCATGCACAGCTGAGGTTTAGAGTTGCGTTTAGGGTTAGGCCTCTTAGGGTTAGGGTTAGGGTTAAGGTTAGGATTAGGGTTAGGGTTAGGGTTAGAGTTAGGGTTAGGGTTAGGGTTAACTGCATGCCATGCACAGCTGAGGTTTAGAGTTCCATTTTGGGTTAGGCCTCTTAGGGTCAGGAATAGGGTTAGGGTTAGGGTTAGGGTTAGGGTTAGGGTTAGGGTTAGGGTTAGGGTTAGGGTTAGGGTTATGTACATGCCATGCACAGCTGAGGTTTAGAGTTCCATCAAGGGTTAGGCCTCTTAGGGTCAGGATTAGGGTTAGGTTTAGGGTTAGGGTTAGGGTTAGGGTTAGGGTTAGGGTTAGGGTTAGGTTTAGGGTTATGTACCTGCCATGCACAGCTGAGGTTTAGAGTTCCGTCTAGGGTTAGGAATCTTAGGGTCAGGATTAGGGTTAGGTTTAGGATTAGGGTTAGGGTTAGGGTTAGGGTTAGGGTTAGGGTTAGGGTTAGGGTTAGGTTTAGGGTTATGTACATGCCATGCACATCTGAGGTTTAGAGTTGCGTTTAGGGTTAGGCCTCTTAGGGTCAGGATTAGGGTTAGGGTTAGGCTTAGGGTTAGGGTTAGGGTTATGTACATGCCATGCACAGCTGAGGTTTAGAGTTCCGTCAAGGGTTAGGCCTCTTAGGGTCAGGATTAGGGTTAGGGTTAGGGTTAGTGTTAGGGTTAGGGTTAGGGTTAGGTTTAGGGTTATGTACCTTCCATGCACAGCTGAGTTTTAGAGTTCCGTCTAGGGTTAGGACTCTTAGGGTCAGGATTAGAGTTAGGTTTAGGATTAGGGTTAGGGTTAGGGTTAGGGTTAGGTACATGCCATGCACAGGTGACGTTTAGAGTTCCGTTTTGGGTCCGGCCTCTTAGGGTCAGGGTTAGGGTTAGGGTTAGGGTTAGGGTTAGGGTTACGTACATGCCATGCACAGCTGAGGTTTAGAGTTGCATTTAGGGTTAGGCCTCTTAGGGTTAGGGTTAGGGTTATGTACATGCCATGCACAGCTGAGGTTTAGAGTTCCGTCAAGGGTTATGACCCTTAGGGTCAGGATTAGGGTTAGGGTTAGGGTTAGGGTTAGGGTTAGGGTTAGGGTTAGGGTTAAGTGCATGCCATGCACAGCTGAGGTTTAGAGTTCTGTTTTGGGTTAGGCCTCTTAGGGTCAGGGTTAGGATTAGGGTTAGGGTTAGGGTTAGGGTTAGGGTTAGGAACATGCCATGCACAGCTGAGGTTGAGAGTTCCGTCAAGGGTTAGGCCTCTTAGGGTCAGGATTAGGTTTAGGGTTAGGGTTAGGGTTAGGGTTAGGGTTAGGGTTAGCGTTAGGGTTAGGGTTAGGGTTAGGGTTAGGGTTAGGGTTAGGGTTAGGGTTACGGTTAAGTGCATGCCATGCACAGCTGAGGTTTAGAGTTGCGTTTAGGGTTAGGCCTCTTAGGGTTAGGGTTAGGGTTAGGGTTAGGGTTAGGGTTAGGGTTAGGGTTAGGGTTAGGGTTAGGGTTAGGGTTACGTACATGCCATGCACAGCTGAGATTTAGAGTTGCGTTTAGGGTTAGGCCTCTTAGGGTCAGGATTAGGGTTAGGGTTAGGGTTCGGGTTAGGGTTAGGGTTAGGGTTAGGGTTAGGGTTAGGGTTAGGGTTAGGGTTAGGTACATGCCATGCACAGCTGAGGTTTAGAGTTCCGTCAAGGGTTAGGCCTCTTAGGGTCAGGATTAGGGTTAGGTTTAGGGTTAGGGTTAGGGATTGTTTTAGGGTTAGGGTTAGGGTTATGTACCTGCCCTGCACAGCTGAGGTTTAGAGTTGCGTTTAGGGTTAGGCCTCTTAGGGTTACGGTTAAGGTTAGGGTTAGGGTTAGGGTTAGGGTTAGGGTTAGCGTTAGGTTTAGGGTTAGGGTTAGGGTTAGGGTTAGGGTTACGGTTACGGTTACGGTTAAGTGCATGCCATGCACAGCTGAGGTTTAGAGTTGCGTTTAGGGTTAGGCCTCTTAGGGTTAGGGTTAGGGTTAAGGTTAGGATTAGGGTTAGGGTTAGGGTTAGAGTTAGGGTTAGGGTTAGGGTTAACTGCATGCCATGCACAGCTGAGGTTTAGAGTTCCATTTTGGGTTAGGCCTCTTAGGGTCAGGAATAGGGTTAGGGTTAGGGTTAGGGTTAGGGTTAGGGTTAGGGTTAGGGTTAGGGTTAGGGTTATGTACATGCCATGCACAGCTGAGGTTTAGAGTTCCATCAAGGGTTAGGCCTCTTAGGGTCAGGATTAGGGTTAGGTTTAGGGTTAGGGTTAGGGTTAGGGTTAGGGTTAGGGTTAGGTTTAGGGTTATGTACCTGCCATGCACAGCTGAGGTTTAGAGTTCCGTCTAGGGTTAGGAATCTTAGGGTCAGGATTAGGGTTAGGTTTAGGATTAGGGTTAGGGTTAGGGTTAGGGTTAGGGTTAGGGTTAGGGTTAGGTTTAGGGTTATGTACATGCCATGCACAGATGAGGTTTAGAGTTCCGTCAAGGGTTAGGCAACTTAGGGTCAGGATTAGAGTTAGGGTTAGGGTTAGCGTTAGGGTTAGGGTTAGGGTTAGGGTTAGGGTTAGGGTTAGGGTTAAGTGCATGCCATGCACAGCTGAGGTTTAGAGTTCCGTTTTGGGTTAGGCCTCTTAGGGTCAGGGTTAGGGTTAGGGTTAGCGTTTAGGGTTAGGGTTAGTGTTAGGGTTAGGGTTAGGGTTACCTACATGCCATGCACAGCTGAGGTATAGAGTTGCGTTTAGGGTTAGGGCTCTTGGGGTTAGGGTTAAGGTTAGGGTTAGGGTTAGGGTTAGGGTTAGGGTTAGGGTTACGGTTACGGTTACGGTTACGGTTACGGTTACGGTTAAGTGCATGCCATGCACAGGTGAGGTTTAGAGTTGCGTTTAGGGTTAGGCCTCTTAGGGTCAGGGTTAGGGTTAGGGTTAGGGTTAGGGTTAGGGTTAGGGTTAGGGTTAGGGTTATGTACATGCCATGCACAGCTGAGGTTTAGAGTTCCGTCAAGGGTTAGGCCTCTTAGGGTCAGGATTAGGGTTAGGGTTAGGGTTAGTGTTAGGGTTAGGGTTAGGTTTAGGATTATGTACCTTCCATGCACAGCTGAGTTTTAGAGTTCCGTCTAGGGTTAGGAATCTTAGGGTCAGGATTAGAGTTAGGTTTAGGATTAGGGTTAGGGTTAGGGTTAGGGTTAGGGTTAGGGTTAGGTACATGCCATGCACAGGTGACGTTTAGAGTTCCGTTTTGGGTCCGGCCTCTTAGGGTCAGGGTTAGGGTTAGGGTTAGGGTTAGGGTTAGGGTTACGTACATGCCATGCACAGCTGAGGTTTAGAGTTGCATTTAGGGTTAGGCCTATTAGGGTTAGGGTTAGGGTTATGTACATGCCATGCACAGCTGAGGTTTAGAGTTCCGTCAAGGGTTATGACCCTTAGGGTCAGGATTAGGGTTAGGGTTAGGGTTAGGGTTAGGGTTAGGGTTAGGGTTAAGTGCATGCCATGCACAGATGAGGTTTAGAGTTCTGTTTTGGGTTAGGCCTCTTAGGGTCAGGGTTAGGGTTAGGGTTAGGGTTAGGGTTAGGGTTAGGTACATGCCATGCACAGCTGAGGTTGAGAGTTCCGTCAAGGGTTAGGCCTCTTAGGGTCAGGATTAGGTTTAGGGTTAGGGTTAGGGTTAGGGTTAGGGTTCGGGTTAGGGTTAGGGTTAGGGTAAGCGTTAGGGTTAGGGTTAGGGTTAGGGTTAGGGTTAGGGTTAGGGTTAGGGTTACGGTTAAGTGCATGCCATGCACAGCTGAGGTTTAGAGTTGCGTTTAGGGTTAGGCCTCTTAGGGTTAGGGTTAGGGTTAGGGTTAGGGTTAGGGTTAGGGTTAGGGTTAGGGTTAGGGTTAGGGTTAGGGTTACGTACATGCCATGCACAGCTGAGGTTTAGAGTTGCGTTTAGGGTTAGGCCTCTTAGGGTCAGGATTAGGGTTAGGGTTAGGGTTAGGGTTAGGGTTAGGGTTAGGTACATGCCATGCACAGCTGAGGTTTAGAGTTCCGTCAAGGGTTAGGCCTCTTAGGGTCAGGATTAGGGTTAGGTTTAGGGTTAGGGTTAGGGATTGTTTTAGGGTTAGGGTTAGGGTTATGTACCTGCCCTGCACAGCTGAGGTTTAGAGTTGCGTTTAGGGTTAGGCCTCTTAGGGTTACGGTTAAGGTTAGGGTTAGGGTTAGGGTTAGGGTTAGGGTTAGCGTTAGGTTTAGGGTTAGGGTTAGGGTTAGGGTTAGGGTTACGGTTACGGTTACGGTTAAGTGCATGCCATGCACAGCTGAGGTTTAGAGTTGCGTTTAGGGTTAGGCCTCTTAGGGTTAGGGTTAGGGTTAAGGTTAGGATTAGGGTTAGGGTTAGGGTTAGAGTTAGGGTTAGGGTTAGGGTTAACTGCATGCCATGCACAGCTGAGGTTTAGAGTTCCATTTTGGGTTAGGCCTCTTAGGGTCAGGAATAGGGTTAGGGTTAGGGTTAGGGTTAGGGTTAGGGTTAGGGTTAGGGTTAGGGTTAGGGTTATGTACATGCCATGCACAGCTGAGGTTTAGAGTTCCATCAAGGGTTAGGCCTCTTAGGGTCAGGATTAGGGTTAGGTTTAGGGTTAGGGTTAGGGTTAGGGTTAGGGTTAGGGTTAGGTTTAGGGTTATGTACCTGCCATGCACAGCTGAGGTTTAGAGTTCCGTCTAGGGT
>NW_026599614.1:465000-467500 GCF_023634155.1 Falco peregrinus | reverse complement strand
GTTAGGGTTAGGGTTAGAGTTAGGGTTAGGGTTAGGGTTAACTGCATGCCATGCACAGCTGAGGTTTAGAGTTCCGTTTTGGGTTAGGCCTCTTAGGGTCAGGGTTAGGGTTAGGGTTAGGGTTAGGGTTAGGGTTAGGGTTAGGGTTAGGGTTAGGGTTATGTACATGCCATGCACAGCTGAGGTTTAGAGTTCCATCAAGGGTTAGGCCTCTTAGGGTCAGGATTAGGGTTAGGTTTAGGGTTAGGGTTAGGGTTAGGGTTAGGGTTAGGGTTAGGTTTAGGGTTATGTTCCTGCCATGCACAGCTGAGGTTTAGAGTTCCGTCTAGGGTTAGGAATCTTAGGGTCAGGATTAGGGTTAGGTTTAGGATTAGGGTTAGGGTTAGGGTTAGGGTTAGGGTTAGGGTTAGGGTTAGGTACATGCCATGCACAGGTGACGTTTAGAGTTCCGTTTTGGGTTCGGCCTCTTAGGGTCGGGGTTAGGGTTAGGGTTAGGGTTAGGTTTAGGGTTACGTACATGCCATGCACAGCTGAGGTTTAGAGTTGCATTTAGGGTTAGGCCTCTTAGGGTTAGGGTTAGGCTTAGGGTTAGGGTTAGGTACATGCCATGCACAGCTGAGGTTTAGAGTTCCGTCAAGTGTTAGGACCCTTAGGGTCAGGATTAGGGTTAGGGTTAGGGTTAGGGTTAGGGTTAGGGTTAGGGTTAGGGTTAGGGTTACGTACATGCCATGCACAGCTGAAGTTTAGAGTTCCGTTTAGGGTTAGGACCCTTAGGGTCAGGATTAGGGTTAGGGTTAGGGTTAGGGTTAGGGTTAGGGTTAGGGTTAGGGTTAGGGTTAGGGTTAGGGTTAGCGTTAGGGTTACGTACATGCCATGCACAGCTGAAGTTTAGAGTTCCGTTTAGGGTTAGGACCCTTAGGGTCAGGATTAGGGTTAGGGTTAGGGTTAGTGTTAGGGTTAGGGTTAGGTTTAGGGTTATGTACCTTCCATGCACAGCTGAGTTTTAGAGTTCCGTCTAGGGTTAGGACTCTTAGGGTCAGGATTAGAGTTAGGTTTAGGATTAGGGTTAGGGTTAGGGTTAGGGTTAGGGTTAGGGTTAGGTACATGCCATGCACAGCTGAAGTTTAGAGTTCCGTTTTGGGTCCGGCCTCTTAGGGTCAGGGTTACGGTTAGGGTTAGGGTTAGGGTTAGGGTTACGTACATGCCATGCACAGCTGAGGTTTAGAGTTGCATTTAGGGTTAGGCCTCTTAGGGTTAGGGTTAGGGTTATGTACATGCCATGCACAGCTGAGGTTTAGAGTTCCGAAAAGGGTTATGACCCTTAGGGTCAGGATTAGGGTTAGGGTTAGGGTTAGGGTTAGGGTTAGGGTTAGGGTTAGGGTTAAGTGCATGCCATGCACAGCTGAGGTTTAGAGTTCTGTTTTGGGTTAGGCCTCTTAGGGTCAGGGTTAGGGTTAGGGTTAGGGTTAGGGTTAGGGTTAGGTACATGCCATGCACAGCTGAGGTTGAGAGTTCCGTCAAGGGTTAGGCCTCTTAGGGTCAGGATTAGGTTTAGGGTTAGGGTTAGGGTTAGGGTTAGGGTTAGGGTTAGGGTTAGGGTTAGGGTTAGCGTTAGGGTTAGGGTTAGGGTTAGGGTTAGGGTTAGGGTTAGGGTTACGGTTAAGTGCATGCCATGCACAGCTGAGGTTTAGAGTTGCGTTTAGGGTTAGGCCTCTTAGGGTTAGGGTTAGGGTTAGGGTTAGGGTTAGGGTTAGGGTTAGGGTTAGGGTTAGGGTTACGTACATGCCATGCTCAGCTGAGGTTTAGAGTTGCGTTTAGGGTTAGGCCTCTTAGGGTCAGGATTAGGGTTAGGGTTAGGGTTCGGGTTAGGGTTAGGGTTAGGGTTAGGGTTAGGGTTAGGGTTAGGGTTAGGGTTAGGGTTAGGTACATGCCATGCACAGCTGAGGTTTAGAGTTCCGTCAAGGGTTAGGCCTCTTAGGGTCAGGATTAGGGTTAGGTTTAGGGTTAGGGTTAGGGATTGTTTTAGGGTTAGGGTTAGGGTTATGTACCTGCCCTGCACAGCTGAGGTTTAGAGTTGCGTTTAGGGTTAGGCCTCTTAGGGTTAGGGTTAAGGTTAGGGTTAGGGTTAGGGTTAGGGTTAGGGTTAGCGTTAGGGTTAGGGTTAGGGTTAGGGTTACGGTTACGGTTACGGTTACGGTTAGGGTTAGGGTTAAGTGCATGCCATGCACAGCTGAGGTTTAGAGTTGCGTTTAGGGTTAGGCCTCTTAGGGTTAGGGTTAGGGTTAAGGTTAGGATTAGGGTTAGGGTTAGGGTTAGAGTTAGGGTTAGGGTTAGGGTTACGTACATGCCATGCACAGCTGAGGTTTAGAGTTCCGTTTTGGGTTAGGCCTCTTAGGGTCAGGGTTAGGGTTAGGGTTAGGGTTAGGGTTAGGGTTAGGGTTAGGGTTAGGGTTAGGGTTAGGGTTATGTACATGCCATGCACAGCTCAGGTTTAGAGTTC
>NW_026599614.1:417500-425000 GCF_023634155.1 Falco peregrinus | reverse complement strand
GTCAAGGGTTAGGCCCCTTAGGGTCAGGATTAGGGTTACGTTTAGGATTAGGATTAGGGTTAGGGTTAGGGTTAGGGTTAAGTGCATGCCATGCACAGCTGAGGTTTAGAGTTGCGTTTTGGGTTAGGTCCCTTAGGGTTAGGGTTAGGGTTAAGTGCATGCCATGCACAGCTGAGATTTAGAGTTCCGTTTTGGGTTAGGCCTCTTAGGGTTAGGGTTAGGGTTAGGTTTAGGGTTAGGGTTAGGGTTAGGGTTAGGCTTAGGGTTAGGGTTAGGGTTAAGTGCATGCCATGCACAGCTGAGGTTTAGCGTTCCGTTTAGGGTTAGGCCTCTTAGGGTCAGGATTAGGGTTAGGGTTAGGGTTAGGGTTCGGGTTAGGGTTAGGGTTAGGGTTAAGTGCATGCCATGCACAGCTGAGGTTTAGAGTTCTGTTTTGTGTTAGGCCTCTTAGGGTCAGGATTAGGGTTAGGGTTAGGGTTCGGGTTAGCGTTAGGGTTAGTGTTAGGGTTAGGGTTAGGGTTAGGGTTAGGGTTACGTACATGCCATGCACATCTGAGGTTTAGAGTTCCGTTTAGGGTTAGGTCTCTTAGGGTTAGGGTTAAGTTTAGGGTTAGGGTCAGGGTTAGGGTTAGGGTTAGGGTTAGGGTTACGTACATGCCATGCACAGCTGAGGTTTAGAGTTGCGTTTAGGGTTAGGCCTCTTAGGGTTAGGGTTAAGGTTAGGTTTAGGGTTAGGGTTAGGGTTAGGGTTAGGGTTAGGTTTAGGGTTAAGTGCATGCCATGCACAGCTGAGGTTTAGAGTTCCGTTTTGGGTTAGGTCTCTTAGGGTTAGGGTTCGGGTTAGCGTTAGTGTTAGGGTTAGGGTTAGGGTTAGGGTTAGGGTTAGGGTTATGAACCTGCCATGCACAGCTGAGGTTTAGACTTCCGTCTAAGGTTAGGACTCTTAGGGTCAGGATTAGGGTTAGGTTTAGGATTAGGGTTAGGGTTAGGGTTAGGGTTAGGGTTAGGGTTAAGTGCATGCCATGCACAGCTGAGGTTTAGAGTTCCGTTTTGGGTTAGGCCTCTTAGGGTCAGGGTTAGGGTTAGGATTAGGGTTAGGGTTAGGGTTAGGGTTAGGGTTAGGGTTAGGGTTAGGGTTATGTACATGCCATGCACAGCTGAGGTTGAGTTCCGTTTAGGGTTAGGCCTCTTAGGGTAAGGATTAGGGTTAGGGTTAGAATTAGGGTTAGGATTACGGTTAGGGTTAGGGTTAGGGTTAGGGTTAGGATTATGATTAGGGTTAGGGTTAGGGTTAAGTGCATGCCATGCACAGCTGAGGTTTAGAGTTCCGTTTTGGGTTAGGTCCCTTAGGGTTATAGTTAGGGTTAAGTACATGCCATGCACAGCTGACGTTTAGAGTTCCGTTTTGGGTTAGGCCTCTTAGGGTCAGGGTTAGGGTTAGAGTTAGGGTTAGGATTAGAGTTAGGGTTAGGGTTAGTGTTAGGGTTAGGGTTAGGGTTAAGTGCATGCCATGCACAGCTGAGGTTTAGAGTTCCATTTAGGGTTAGGCCTCTTAGGGTTAGGGTTAAGGTTAGGGTTAGGGTTAGGGTTAGGGTTAGGGTTAGGGTTACGTCCATGCCATGCACAGCTGAGGTTTAGAGTTGAGTTTAGGGTTAGGCCTCTTAGGGTCAGGGTTAGGGTTAGGGTTAGGGTTCGGGTTAGCGTTAGGGTTAGGGTTAGGGTTAGGGTTAGGGTTAGGGTTAGGGTTAGGTACATGCCATGCACAGCTGAGGTTTAGAGTTCCGTCTAGGGTTAGGCCTCTTAGGCTTAGTGTTAAGTTTAGGGTTAGGGTTAGGGTTAGGTACATGCCATGCACAGCTGAGGTTTAGAGTTCCGTCTAGGGTTAGGCCTCTTAGGCTTAGTGTTAAGTTTAGGGTTAGGGTTAGGGTTAGGGTTAGGGTTAGGGTTAGGGTTAGGGTTAAGTGCATGCCATGCACAGCTGAGGTTTAGAGTTCCGTTTTGGGTTAGGCCTCTTAGGGTCAGGGTTAGGGTTAGGCTTAGGATTAGGGTTAGGGTTAGGGTTAGGGTTAGGGTTAGGGTTAGGGTTAGGGTTATGTACATGCCATGCACAGCTGAGGTTGAGTTCCCTTTAGGGTTAGGCCTCTTAGGGTAAGGATTAGCGTTAGGGTTAGGATTAGGGTTAGGGTTAGGGTTAGGGTTAGGGTTAGGGTTAGGTACATGCCATGCACAGCTGAAGTTTAGAGTTCCGTCAAGGGTCAGGCCTCTTAGGGTCAGGATTAGGGTTAGGGTTACCTACATGCCATGCATAGCTGAGGTTTAGAGTTGCGTTTAGGGTTAGGCCTCTTAGGGTTACGGTTAAGGTTAGGGTTAGGGTTAGGATTACGGTTAGGGTTAGGGTTAGGGTTAGGGTTAGGGTTAGGGTTAGGGTTAGGGTTAGGGTTAGGTACATGCCATGCACAGCGGAGGTTTAGAGTTCCGTCAAGGGTTAGGCCCCTTAGGGTCGGGATTAGGGTTACGTTTAGGATTAGGATTAGGGTTAGGGTTAGGGTTAGGGTTAAGTGCATGCCATGCACAGCTGAGGTTTAGAGTTGCGTTTTGGGTTAGGTCCCTTAGGGTTAGGGTTAGGGTTAAGTGCATGCCATGCACAGCTGAGATTTAGAGTTCCGTTTTGGGTTAGGCCTCTTAGGGTCAGGGTTAGGGTTAGGGTTAGGGCTAGGGTTAGGGTTAGGGTTAGTTTTAGGGTTAGGGTTATGGTTAAGTGCATGCCATGCACAGCTGAGGTTTAGAGTTCCATTTTGGGTTAGGCCTCTTAGGGTTAGGGTTAGGGTTAGGGTTAGGGTTAGGGTTAGGGTTAGGGTTAGTGTTAGGGTTACGTCCATGCCATGCACAGCTGAGGTTTAGAGTTGCGTTTAGGGTTAGGACTCTTAGGGTCAGGGTTAGGGTTAGGGTTAGGGTTCGGGTTAGCGTTAGGGTTAGGGTTAGGGTTAGGGTTAGGGTTAGGTTTAGGGTTAGGTACATGCCATGCACAGCTGAGGTTTAGAGTTCCGTCTAGGGTTAGGCCTCTTAGGCTTAGTGTTAAGTTTAGGGTTAGGGTTAGGGTTAGGGTTAGGGTTAGGGTTAGGGTTAGGTTAAGTGCATGCCATGCACAGCTGAGGTTTAGAGTTCCGTTTTGGGTTAGGCCTCTTAGGGTCAGGGTTAGGGTTAGGCTTAGGATTAGGGTTAGGGTTAGGGTTAGGGTTAGGGTTAGGGTTAGGGTTAGGGTTATGTACATGCCATGCACAGCTGAGGTTGAGTTCCCTTTAGGGTTAGGCCTCTTAGGGTAAGGATTAGCGTTAGGGTTAGGATTAGGGTTAGGGTTAGGGTTAGGGTTAGGGTTAGGGTTAGGTACATGCCATGCACAGCTGAGGTTTAGAGTTCCGTCAAGGGTTAGGCCTCTTAGGGTCAGGATTAGGGTTAGGGTTACCTACATGCCATGCATAGCTGAGGTTTAGAGTTGCGTTTAGGGTTAGGCCTCTTAGGGTTAGGGTTAAGGTTAGGGTTAGGGTTAGGGTTAGGGTTAGGATTACGGTTAGGGTTAGGGTTAGGGTTAGGGTTAGGGTTAGGGTTAGGGTTAGGTACAAGCCATGCACAGCTGAGGTTTAGAGTTGCGTTTAGGGTTAGGCCTCTTAGGGTTAGGGTTAAGGTTAGGGTTAGGGTTAGGGTTAAGTGCATGCCATGCACAGCTGAGGTTTAGAGTTCCATTTTGGGTTAGGCCTCTTAGGGTTAGGGTTAGGGTTAGGGTTAGGGTTAGGGTTAGGGTTAGGGTTACGTCCATGCCATGCACAGCTGAGGTTTAGAGTTGCGTTTAGGGTTAGGACTCTTAGGGTCAGGGTTAGGGTTAGGGTTAGGGTTCGGGTTAGCGTTAGGGTTAGGGTTAGGGTTAGGGTTAGGTTTAGGGTTAGGTACATGCCATGCACAGCTGAGGTTTAGAGTTCCGTCTAGGGTTAGGCCTCTTAGGCTTAGTGTTAAGTTTAGGGTTAGGGTTAGGGTTAGGGTTAGGGTTAGGGTTAGGGTTAGGTTAAGTGCATGCCATGCACAGCTGAGGTTTAGAGTTCCGTTTTGGGTTAGGCCTCTTAGGGTCAGGGTTAGGGTTAGGCTTAGGATTAGGGTTAGGGTTAGGGTTAGGGTTAGGGTTAGGGTTAGGGTTAGGGTTATGTACATGCCATGCACAGCTGAGGTTGAGTTCCCTTTAGGGTTAGGCCTCTTAGGGTAAGGATTAACGTTAGGGTTAGGATTAGGGTTAGGGTTAGGGTTAGGGTTAGGGTTAGGGTTAGGTACATGCCATGCACAGCTGAGGTTTAGAGTTCCGTCAAGGGTTAGGCCTCTTAGGGTCAGGATTAGGGTTAGGGTTACCTACATGCCATGCATAGCTGAGGTTTAGAGTTGCGTTTAGGGTTAGGCCTCTTAGGGTTAGGGTTAAGGTTAGGGTTAGGGTTAGGGTTAGGGTTAGGATTACGGTTAGGGTTAGGGTTAGGGTTAGGGTTAGGGTTAGGGTTAGGGTTAGGTACAAGCCATGCACAGCTGAGGTTTAGAGTTGCGTTTAGGGTTAGGCCTCTTAGGGTTAGGGTTAAGGTTAGGGTTAGGGTTAGGGTTAAGTGCATGCCATGCACAGCTGAGGTTTAGAGTTCCATTTTGGGTTAGGCCTCTTAGGGTTAGGGTTAGGGTTAGGGTTAGGGTTAGGGTTAGGGTTAGGGTTAGGGTTAGGGTTACGTCCATGCCATGCACAGCTGAGGTTTAGAGTTGCGTTTAGGGTTAGGACTCTTAGGGTCAGGGTTAGGGTTAGGGTTAGGGTTCGGGTTAGCGTTAGGGTTAGGGTTAGGGTTAGGGTTAGGTTTAGGGTTAGGTACATGCCATGCACAGCTGAGGTTTAGAGTTCCGTCTAGGGTTAGGCCTCTTAGGCTTAGTGTTAAGTTTAGGGTTAGGGTTAGGGTTAGGGTTAGGGTTAGGGTTAGGGTTAGGTTAAGTGCATGCCATGCACAGCTGAGGTTTAGAGTTCCGTTTTGGGTTAGGCCTCTTAGGGTCAGGGTTAGGGTTAGGCTTAGGATTAGGGTTAGGGTTAGGGTTAGGGTTAGGGTTAGGGTTAGGGTTAGGGTTATGTACATGCCATGCACAGCTGAGGTTGAGTTCCCTTTAGGGTTAGGCCTCTTAGGGTAAGGATTAACGTTAGGGTTAGGATTAGGGTTAGGGTTAGGGTTAGGGTTAGGGTTAGGGTTAGGTACATGCCATGCACAGCTGAGGTTTAGAGTTCCGTCAAGGGTTAGGCCTCTTAGGGTCAGGATTAGGGTTAGGGTTACCTACATGCCATGCATAGCTGAGGTTTAGAGTTGCGTTTAGGGTTAGGCCTCTTAGGGTTAGGGTTAAGGTTAGGGTTAGGGTTAGGGTTAGGGTTAGGATTACGGTTAGGGTTAGGGTTAGGGTTAGGGTTAGGGTTAGGGTTAGGGTTATGTACAAGCCATGCACAGCTGAGGTTTAGAGTTGCGTTTAGGGTTAGGCCTCTTAGGGTTAGGGTTAAGGTTAGGGTTAGGGTTAGGGTTAAGTGCATGCCATGCACAGCTGAGGTTTAGAGTTCCATTTTGGGTTAGGCCTCTTAGGGTTAGGGTTAGGGTTAGGGTTAGGGTTAGGGTTAGGGTTAGGGTTAGGGTTAGGGTTACGTCCATGCCATGCACAGCTGAGGTTTAGAGTTGCGTTTAGGGTTAGGACTCTTAGGGTCAGGGTTAGGGTTAGGGTTAGGGTTCGGGTTAGCGTTAGGGTTAGGGTTAGGGTTAGGGTTAGGTTTAGGGTTAGGTACATGCCATGCACAGCTGAGGTTTAGAGTTCCGTCTAGGGTTAGGCCTCTTAGGCTTAGTGTTAAGTTTAGGGTTAGGGTTAGGGTTAGGGTTAGGGTTAGGGTTAGGGTTAGGTTAAGTGCATGCCATGCACAGCTGAGGTTTAGAGTTCCGTTTTGGGTTAGGCCTCTTAGGGTCAGGGTTAGGGTTAGGCTTAGGATTAGGGTTAGGGTTAGGGTTAGGGTTAGGGTTAGGGTTAGGGTTAGGGTTATGTACATGCCATGCACAGCTGAGGTTGAGTTCCCTTTAGGGTTAGGCCTCTTAGGGTAAGGATTAGCGTTAGGGTTAGGATTAGGGTTAGGGTTAGGGTTAGGGTTAGGGTTAGGGTTAGGTACATGCCATGCACAGCTGAGGTTTAGAGTTCCGTCAAGGGTTAGGCCTCTTAGGGTCAGGATTAGGGTTAGGGTTACCTACATGCCATGCATAGCTGAGGTTTAGAGTTGCGTTTAGGGTTAGGCCTCTTAGGGTTAGGGTTAAGGTTAGGGTTAGGGTTAGGGTTAGGGTTAGGATTACGGTTAGGGTTAGGGTTAGGGTTAGGGTTAGGGTTAGGGTTAGGGTTAGGTACAAGCCATGCACAGCTGAGGTTTAGAGTTGCGTTTAGGGTTAGGCCTCTTAGGGTTAGGGTTAAGGTTAGGGTTAGGGTTAGGGTTAAGTGCATGCCATGCACAGCTGAGGTTTAGAGTTCCATTTTGGGTTAGGCCTCTTAGGGTTAGGGTTAGGGTTAGGGTTAGGGTTAGGGTTAGGGTTAGGGTTACGTCCATGCCATGCACAGCTGAGGTTTAGAGTTGCGTTTAGGGTTAGGACTCTTAGGGTCAGGGTTAGGGTTAGGGTTAGGGTTCGGGTTAGCGTTAGGGTTAGGGTTAGGGTTAGGGTTAGGTTTAGGGTTAGGTACATGCCATGCACAGCTGAGGTTTAGAGTTCCGTCTAGGGTTAGGCCTCTTAGGCTTAGTGTTAAGTTTAGGGTTAGGGTTAGGGTTAGGGTTAGGGTTAGGGTTAGGGTTAGGTTAAGTGCATGCCATGCACAGCTGAGGTTTAGAGTTCCGTTTTGGGTTAGGCCTCTTAGGGTCAGGGTTAGGGTTAGGCTTAGGATTAGGGTTAGGGTTAGGGTTAGGGTTAGGGTTAGGGTTAGGGTTAGGGTTATGTACATGCCATGCACAGCTGAGGTTGAGTTCCCTTTAGGGTTAGGCCTCTTAGGGTAAGGATTAACGTTAGGGTTAGGATTAGGGTTAGGGTTAGGGTTAGGGTTAGGGTTAGGGTTAGGTACATGCCATGCACAGCTGAGGTTTAGAGTTCCGTCAAGGGTTAGGCCTCTTAGGGTCAGGATTAGGGTTAGGGTTACCTACATGCCATGCATAGCTGAGGTTTAGAGTTGCGTTTAGGGTTAGGCCTCTTAGGGTTAGGGTTAAGGTTAGGGTTAGGGTTAGGGTTAGGGTTAGGATTACGGTTAGGGTTAGGGTTAGGGTTAGGGTTAGGGTTAGGGTTAGGGTTATGTACAAGCCATGCACAGCTGAGGTTTAGAGTTGCGTTTAGGGTTAGGCCTCTTAGGGTTAGGGTTAAGGTTAGGGTTAGGGTTAGGGTTAAGTGCATGCCATGCACAGCTGAGGTTTAGAGTTCCATTTTGGGTTAGGCCTCTTAG
>NW_026599614.1:407500-415000 GCF_023634155.1 Falco peregrinus | reverse complement strand
TCTTAGGGTTAGGGTTAATTTTAGGGTTAGGGTTAGGGTTAGGGTTAGGGTTAGGGTTAGGGTTAAGTGTATGCCATGCACAGCTGAGGTTTAGAGTTCCGTTTTGTCTTAGGCCTCTTAGGGTCAGGGTTAGGGTTAGGGTTAGGTTTAGGGTTAGGGTTAGGGTTACGTACATGCCATGCACAGCTGAGGTTTAGAGTTGCGTTTAGGGTTAGGCCTCCTAGGGTTAGGGTTAGGGTTAGGGTTAGGGTTAGGGTTAGGGTTAGGGTTAGGGTTAGGGTTAGGGTTAGGGTTAAGTGCATGCCATGCACAGCTGAGGTTTAGAGTTCCGTTTTGGGTTAGGCCTCTTAGGGACAGGGTTAGTGTTAGGATTAGGGTTAGGGTTAGGGTTAGGGTTAGGGTTAGGGTTAGGGTTAGGGTTAAGTGCATGCCATGCACAGCTGAGGTTTAGAGTTCCGTTTTGGGTTAGGCCTCTTAGGGTTAGGGTTAGGGTTAGGGTTAGGGTTAGGGTTAGGGTTAGGGTTAGGGTTAGGGTTAGGGTTAGGTACATGCCATGCACAGCGGAGGTTTAGAGTTCCGTCAAGGGTTAGGCCCCTTAGGGTCAGGATTAGGGTTACGTTTAGGATTAGGATTAGGGTAAGGTTTAGGGTTAGGGTTAAGTGCATGCCATGCACAGCTGAGGTTTAGAGTTCCGTTTTGGGTTAGGTCCCTTAGGGTTAGGGTTAGGGTTAAGTGCATGCCATGCACAGCTGAGATTTAGAGTTCCGTTTTGGGTTAGGCCTCTTAGGGTCAGGGTTAGGGTTAGGGTTAGGGCTAGGGTTAAGGTTAGGGTTAGTGTTAGGGTTAGGGTTAGGGTTAAGTGCATGCCATGCACAGCTGAGGTTTAGAGTTCCATTTTGGGTTAGGCCTCTTAGGGTTAGGGTTAGGGTTAAAGTTAGGGTTAGGGTTAGGGTTAGGGTTACGTCCATGCCATGCACAGCTGAGGTTTAGAGTTGCGTTTAGGGTTAGGATTCTTAGGGTCAGGGTTAGGGTTAGGGTTAGGGTTCGGGTTAGCGTTAGGGTTAGGGGTAGGGTTAGGGTTAGGGTTAGGGTTAGGTACATGCCATGCACAGCTGAGGTTTAGAGTTCCGTCAAGGGTTAGGCCTCTTAGGGTCAGGATTAGGGTTAGGGTTACCTACATGCCATGCATAGCTGAGGTTTAGAGTTGCGTTTAGGGTTAGGCCTCTTAGGGTTAGGGTTAAGGTTAGGGTTAGGGTTAGGGTTAGGGTTAGGATTACGGTTAGGGTTAGGGTTAGGGTTAGGGTTAGGGTTAGGGTTAGGGTTATGTACAAGCCATGCACAGCTGAGGTTTAGAGTTGCGTTTAGGGTTAGGCCTCTTAGGGTTAGGGTTAAGGTTAGGGTTAGGGTTAGGGTTAAGTGCATGCCATGCACAGCTGAGGTTTAGAGTTCCATTTTGGGTTAGGCCTCTTAGGGTTAGGGTTAGGGTTAGGGTTAGGGTTAGGGTTAGGGTTAGGGTTAGGGTTACGTCCATGCCATGCACAGCTGAGGTTTAGAGTTGCGTTTAGGGTTAGGACTCTTAGGGTCAGGGTTAGGGTTAGGGTTAGGGTTCGGGTTAGCGTTAGGGTTAGGGTTAGGGTTAGGGTTAGGTTTAGGGTTAGGTACATGCCATGCACAGCTGAGGTTTAGAGTTCCGTCTAGGGTTAGGCCTCTTAGGCTTAGTGTTAAGTTTAGGGTTAGGGTTAGGGTTAGGGTTAGGGTTAGGGTTAGGGTTAGGTTAAGTGCATGCCATGCACAGCTGAGGTTTAGAGTTCCGTTTTGGGTTAGGCCTCTTAGGGTCAGGGTTAGGGTTAGGCTTAGGATTAGGGTTAGGGTTAGGGTTAGGGTTAGGGTTAGGGTTAGGGTTAGGGTTAGGGTTATGTACATGCCATGCACAGCTGAGGTTGAGTTCCCTTTAGGGTTAGGCCTCTTAGGGTAAGGATTAGCGTTAGGGTTAGGATTAGGGTTAGGGTTAGGGTTAGGGTTAGGGTTAGGGTTAGGGTTAGGTACATGCCATGCACAGCTGAGGTTTAGAGTTCCGTCAAGGGTTAGGCCTCTTAGGGTCAGGATTAGGGTTAGGGTTACCTACATGCCATGCATAGCTGAGGTTTAGAGTTGCGTTTAGGGTTAGGCCTCTTAGGGTTAGGGTTAAGGTTAGGGTTAGGGTTAGGGTTAGGGTTAGGATTACGGTTAGGGTTAGGGTTAGGGTTAGGGTTAGGGTTAGGGTTAGGGTTATGTACAAGCCATGCACAGCTGAGGTTTAGAGTTGCGTTTAGGGTTAGGCCTCTTAGGGTTAGGGTTAAGGTTAGGGTTAGGGTTAGGGTTAAGTGCATGCCATGCACAGCTGAGGTTTAGAGTTCCATTTTGGGTTAGGCCTCTTAGGGTTAGGGTTAGGGTTAGGGTTAGGGTTAGGGTTAGGGTTAGGGTTAGGGTTACGTCCATGCCATGCACAGCTGAGGTTTAGAGTTGCGTTTAGGGTTAGGACTCTTAGGGTCAGGGTTAGGGTTAGGGTTAGGGTTCGGGTTAGCGTTAGGGTTAGGGTTAGGGTTAGGGTTAGGTTTAGGGTTAGGTACATGCCATGCACAGCTGAGGTTTAGAGTTCCGTCTAGGGTTAGGCCTCTTAGGCTTAGTGTTAAGTTTAGGGTTAGGGTTAGGGTTAGGGTTAGGGTTAGGGTTAGGGTTAGGTTAAGTGCATGCCATGCACAGCTGAGGTTTAGAGTTCCGTTTTGGGTTAGGCCTCTTAGGGTCAGGGTTAGGGTTAGGCTTAGGATTAGGGTTAGGGTTAGGGTTAGGGTTAGGGTTAGGGTTAGGGTTAGGGTTATGTACATGCCATGCACAGCTGAGGTTGAGTTCCCTTTAGGGTTAGGCCTCTTAGGGTAAGGATTAACGTTAGGGTTAGGATTAGGGTTAGGGTTAGGGTTAGGGTTAGGGTTAGGGTTAGGTACATGCCATGCACAGCTGAGGTTTAGAGTTCCGTCAAGGGTTAGGCCTCTTAGGGTCAGGATTAGGGTTAGGGTTACCTACATGCCATGCATAGCTGAGGTTTAGAGTTGCGTTTAGGGTTAGGCCTCTTAGGGTTAGGGTTAAGGTTAGGGTTAGGGTTAGGGTTAGGGTTAGGATTACGGTTAGGGTTAGGGTTAGGGTTAGGGTTAGTGTTAGAGTTAGGGTTATGTACAAGCCATGCACAGCTGAGGTTTAGAGTTGCGTTTAGGGTTAGGCCTCTTAGGGTTAGGGTTAAGGTTAGGGTTAGGGTTAGGGTTAACTGCGTGCCATGCACAGCTGAGGTTTAGAGTTACATTTGGGTTAGGCCTCTTAGGGTCAGGGTTAGGGTTAGGGTTAGGGTTAGGGTTACGTACATGCCATGCACAGCTGAGGTTTAGAGTTGTGTTTAGGGTTAGGTCCCTTAGGGTTAGGGTTAGGGTTAAGTGCATGCCATGCACAGCTGAGATTTAGAGTTCCGTTTTGGGTTAGGCCTCTTAGGGTCAGGGTTAGGGTTAGGGTTAGGGCTAGGGTTAGGGTTAGGGTTAGTTTCAGGGTTAGGGTTAGGGTTAAGTGCATGCCATGCACAGCTGAGGTTTAGAGTTCCATTTTGGGTTAGGCCTCTTAGGGTTAGGGTTAGGGTTAGGGTTAGGGTTAGGGTTAGGGTTAGGGTTAGGGTTACGTCCATGCCATGCACAGCTGAGGTTTAGAGTTGCGTTTAGGGTTAGGACTCTTAGGGTCAGGGTTAGGGTTAGGGTTAGGGTTCGGGTTAGCGTTAGGGTTAGGGTTAGGGTTAGGGTTAGGGTTAGGGTTAGGTACATGCCATGCACAGCTGAGGTTTAGAGTTCCGTCTAGGGTTAGGCCTCTTAGGCTTAGTGTTAAGTTTAGGGTTAGGGTTAGGGTTAGGGTTAGGGTTAGGGTTAGGGTTAGGTTAAGTGCATGCCATGCACAGCTGAGGTTTAGAGTTCCGTTTTGGGTTAGGCCTCTTAGGGTCAGGGTTAGGGTTAGGCTTAGGATTAGGGTTAGGGTTAGGGTTAGGGTTAGGGTTAGGGTTAGGGTTAGGGTTAGGGTTATGTACATGCCATGCACAGCTGAGGTTGAGTTCCCTTTAGGGTTAGGCCTCTTAGGGTAAGGATTAGCGTTAGGGTTAGGATTAGGGTTAGGGTTAGGGTTAGGGTTAGGGTTAGGGTTAGGTACATGCCATGCACAGCTGAGGTTTAGAGTTCCGTCAAGGGTTAGGCCTCTTAGGGTCAGGATTAGGGTTAGGGTTACCTACATGCCATGCATAGCTGAGGTTTAGAGTTGCGTTTAGGGTTAGGCCTCTTAGGGTTAGGGTTAAGGTTAGGGTTAGGGTTAGGGTTAGGGTTAGGATTACGGTTAGGGTTAGGGTTAGGGTTAGGGTTAGGGTTAGGGTTACGGTTATGTACAAGCCATGCACAGCTGAGGTTTAGAGTTGCGTTTAGGGTTAGGCCTCTTAGGGTTAGGGTTAAGGTTAGGGTTAGGGTTAGGGTTAAGTGCATGCCATGCACAGCTGAGGTTTAGAGTTCCATTTTGGGTTAGGCCTCTTAGGGTTAGGGTTAGGGTTAGGGTTAGGGTTAGGGTTAGGGTTAGGGTTAGGGTTACGTCCATGCCATGCACAGCTGAGGTTTAGAGTTGCGTTTAGGGTTAGGACTCTTAGGGTCAGGGTTAGGTTTAGGGTTAGGGTTCGGGTTAGCGTTAGGGTTAGGGTTAGGGTTAGGGTTAGGTTTAGGGTTAGGTACATGCCATGCACAGCTGAGGTTTAGAGTTCCGTCTAGGGTTAGGCCTCTTAGGCTTAGTGTTAAGTTTAGGGTTAGGGTTAGGGTTAGGGTTAGGGTTAGGGTTAGGGTTAGGGTTAGGTTAAGTGCATGCCATGCACAGCTGAGGTTTAGAGTTCCGTTTTGGGTTAGGCCTCTTAGGGTCAGGGTTAGGGTTAGGCTTAGGATTAGGGTTAGGGTTAGGGTTAGGGTTAGGGTTAGGGTTAGGGTTAGGGTTATGTACATGCCATGCACAGCTGAGGTTGAGTTCCCTTTAGGGTTAGGCCTCTTAGGGTAAGGATTAGCGTTAGGGTTAGGATTAGGGTTAGGGTTAGGGTTAGGGTTAGGGTTAGGGTTAGGGACATGCCATGCACAGCTGAGGTTTAGAGTTCCGTCAAGGGTTAGGCCTCTTAGGGTCAGGATTAGGGTTAGGGTTACCTACATGCCATGCATAGCTGAGGTTTAGAGTTGCGTTTAGGGTTAGGCCTCTTAGGGTTAGGGTTAAGGTTAGGGTTAGGGTTAGGGTTAGGGTTAGGATTACGGTTAGGGTTAGGGTTAGGGTTAGGGTTAGGGTTAGGGTTAGGGTTATGTACAAGCCATGCACAGCTGAGGTTTAGAGTTGCGTTTAGGGTTAGGCCTCTTAGGGTTAGGGTTAAGGTTAGGGTTAGGGTTAGGGTTAAGTGCATGCCATGCACAGCTGAGGTTTAGAGTTCCATATTGGGTTAGGCCTCTTAGGGTTAGGGTTAGGGTTAGGGTTAGGGTTAGGGTTAGGGTTAGGGTTAGGGTTACGTCCATGCCATGCACAGCTGAGGTTTAGAGTTGCGTTTAGGGTTAGGACTCTTAGGGTCAGGGTTAGGGTTAGGGTTAGGGTTCGGGTTAGCGTTAGGGTTAGGGTTAGGGTTAGGGTTAGGTTTAGGGTTAGGTACATGCCATGCACAGCTGAGGTTTAGAGTTCCGTCTAGGGTTAGGCCTCTTAGGCTTAGTGTTAAGTTTAGGGTTAGGGTTAGGGTTAGGGTTAGGGTTAGGGTTGGGGTTAGGTTAAGTGCATGCCATGCACAGCTGAGGTTTAGAGTTCCGTTTTGGGTTAGGCCTCTTAGGGTCAGGGTTAGGGTTAGGCTTAGGATTAGGGTTAGGGTTAGGGTTAGGGTTAGGGTTAGGGTAAGGGTTAGGGTTATGTACATGCCATGCACAGCTGAGGTTGAGTTCCCTTTAGGGTTAGGCCTCTTAGGGTAAGGATTAGCGTTAGGGTTAGGATTAGGGTTAGGGTTAGGGTTAGGGTTAGGGTTAGGGTTAGGTACATGCCATGCACAGCTGAGGTTTAGAGTTCCGTCAAGGGTTAGGCCTCTTAGGGTCAGGATTAGGGTTAGGGTTACCTACATGCCATGCATAGCTGAGGTTTAGAGTTGCGTTTAGGGTTAGGCCTCTTAGGGTTAGGGTTAAGGTTAGGGTTAGGGTTAGGGTTAGGGTTAGGATTACGGTTAGGGTTAGGGTTAGGGTTAGGGTTAGGGTTAGGGTTAGGGTTATGTACAAGCCATGCACAGCTGAGGTTTAGAGTTGCGTTTAGGGTTAGGCCTCTTAGGGTTAGGGTTAAGGTTAGGGTTAGGGTTAGGGTTAACTGCGTGCCATGCACAGCTGAGGTTTAGAGTTACATTTGGGTTAGGCCTCTTAGGGTCAGGGTTAGGGTTAGGGTTAGGGCTAGGGTTAGGGTTAGGGTTAGTGTTAGGGTTAGGGTTAGGGTTAAGTGCATGCCATGCACAGCTGAGGTTTAGAGTTCCATTTTGGGTTAGGCCTCTTAGGGTTAGGGTTAGGGTTAAAGTTAGGGTTAGGGTTAGGGTTAGGGTTACGTCCATGCCATGCACAGCTGAGGTTTAGAGTTGCGTTTAGGGTTAGGATTCTTAGGGTCAGGGTTAGGGTTAGGGTTAGGGTTCGGGTTAGCGTTAGGGTTAGGGTTAGGGTTAGGGTTAGGGTTAGGTACATGCCATGCACAGCTGAGGTTTAGAGTTCCGTCTAGGGTTAGGCCTCTTAGGCTTAGTGTTAAGTTTAGGGTTAGGGTTACGGTTAGGGTTAGGGATAGGGTTAGGGTTAGGGTTAAGTGCATGCCATGCACAGCTGAGGTTTAGAGTTCCGTTTTGGGTTAGGCCTCTTAGGGTCAGGGTTAGGGTTAGGCTTAGGATTAGGGTTAGGGTTAGGCTTAGGGTTAGGGTTAGGGTTAGGGTTATGTACATGCCATGCACAGCTGAGGTTGAGTTCCCTTTAGTGTTAGGCCTCTTAGGGTAAGGATTAGGGTTAGGGTTAGGATTAGGGTTAGGGTTAGGGTTAGGGTTAAGGTTAGGGTTAGGTACATGCCATGCACAGCTGAGGTTTAGAGTTCCGTCAAGGGTTAGGCCTCTTAGGGTCAGGACTAGGGTTAGGGTTAGGGTTACCTATATGCCATGCATAGCTGAGGTTTAGAGTTGCGTTTAGGGTTAGGCCTCTTAGGGTTACGGTTAAGGTTAGGGTTAGGGTTAGGGTTAGGATTACGGTTAGGGTTAGGGTTAGGGTTAGGGTTAGGGTTAGGGTTAGGGTTATGTACAAGCCATGCACAGCTGAGGTTTAGAGTTGCGTTTAGGGTTAGGCCTCTTAGGGTTAGGGTTAAGGTTAGGGTTAGGGTTAGGGTTAACTGCGTGCCATGCACAGCTGAGGTTTAGAGTTTCTTTTTGGGTTAGGCCTC
>NW_026599614.1:385000-387500 GCF_023634155.1 Falco peregrinus | reverse complement strand
GTTAAGGTTAGGGTTAGGGTTAGGGTTAGGGTTAGGGTTAGGGTTAGGGTTAGGTACATGCCATGCACAGCTGAGGTTTAGAGTTCCGTTTTGGGTTAGGCCTCTTAGGGTCAGGGTTAGGGTTAGGGTTAGGGTTAGGGTTAGGGTTAGGGTTAGGGTTAGGGTTAGGGTTAGGGTTACGTACATGCCATGCACAGCTGAGGTTTAGTGTTGTGTTTAGGGTTAGGCCTCTTAGGGTCAGGATTAGGGTTAGGGTTAGTGTTCGGGTTAGTGTTAGGGTTAGGGTTAGGGTTAGGGTTAGGGTTAGGGTTAGGGTTAGGGTTAGGTACATGCCATGCACAGGTGAGGTTTAGAGTTCCGTCAAGGGTTAGGCCTCTTAGGGTCAGGATTAGGGTTAGGTTTAGGATTAGGTTTAGGGTTAGGGTTAGGGTTAGGGTTAGGTACATGCCATGCACAGCTGAGGTTTAGAGTTCCGTCTAGGGTTAGGCCTCTTAGGCTTTGGGTTAAGTTTAGGGTTAGGGTTAGGGTTAGGGTTAGGGTTAGGGTTAAGTGCATGCCATGCACAACTGAGGTTTAGAGTTCCGTTTTGGGTTCGGCCTCTTAGGGTCAGGGTTAGGGTTAGGGTTAGGGTTAGGGTCAGGGTTAGGGTTAGGGTTAGGGTTAGGGTTAGGGTTAGGGTTAAAGTTAGGGTTAGGGTTAGGGTTAGGGTTATGTACATGCCATGCACAGCTGAGGTTGAGTTCCGTTTAGGGTTAGGCCTCTTAGGGTAAGGATTAGGGTTAGGGTTAGGGTTAGGGTTAGGGTTAGGGTTAAAGTTAGGGTTAGGGTTAGGGTTAGGGTTATGTACATGCCATGCACAGCTGAGGTTTAGAGTTCCGTTTTGGGTTAGGTCTCTTAGTGTTAGGGTTAGGGTTAGGGTTAGGGTTAGGTACATGCCATGCACAGCTGAGGTTTAGAGTTCCGTTTTGGGTTAGGCCTCTTAGGGTCAGGGTTAGGGTTAGGGTTAGGGTTAAGGTTAGGGTTAGTGTTAGGATTACCTACATGCCATGCACAGCTGAGGTTTAGAGATGCATTTAGGGTTAGGCCTCTTAGGGTTAGGGTTAAGGTTAGGGTTAGGGTTAGGGTTAGTGTTATGGTTACCTACATGCCATGCACAGCTGAGGTTTAGAGATGCATTTAGGGTTCCGTCTAGGGTTAGGGTTAAGGTTAGGGTTAGGGTTAGGGTTAGGGTTAGTGTTAGTGTTAGGGTTAGGGTTAAGTACATGCCATGCACAGCTCTAGGTTTAGAGTTCCGTTTTGCGTTAGGTCACTTACGGTTAGGGTTAGGGTTAAAGTTAGGGTTAGGGTTAGGGTTAGGGTTAGGGTTATGTACATGCCATGCACAGCTGAGGTTGAGTTCCGTTTAGGGTTAGGCCTCTTAGGGTAAGGATTAGGGTTAGGGTTAGGATTAGGTTTAGGTTTAGGGTTAGGGTTAGGGTTAAGGTTAGGGTTAGGGTTAGGGTTAGGGTTAGGGTTAGGGTTAGTTACATGCCATGCACAGCTGAGGTTTAGAGTTCCGTTTTGGGTTAGGTCACTTAGTGTTAGGGTTAGGGTTAGGGTTAGGGTTAGGTACATGCCATGCACAGCTGAGGTTTAGAGTTCCGTTTTGGGTTAGGCCTCTTAGAGTCAGGGTTAGGGTTAGGGTTAGGGTTAGGGTTAGGGTTAGGGTTAGGGTTAGTGTTAGGATTACCTACATGACATGCACAGCTGAGGTTTAGAGATGCATTTAGGGTTAGGCCTCTTAGGGTTAGGGTTAAGGTTAGGGTTAGGGTTAGGGTTAGTGTTAGGGTTACCTACATGCCATGCACAGCTGAGGTTTAGAGATGCATTTAGGGTTAGGCCTCTTAGGGTTAGGGTTAAGGTTAGGGTTAGGGTTAGGGTTAGTGTTAGGGTTAAGTGCATGCCATGCACAGCTGAGGTTTAGAGTTCCGTTTTGGGTTAGGCCTCTTAGGGTCAGGGTTAGGGATAGGCTTAGGATTAGGGTTAGGGTTAGGGTTAGGGTTAGGGTTAGGGTTAGGGTTAAGTGCATGCCATGCACAGCTGAGGTTTAGAGTTCCGTTTTGGGTTAGGTCTCTTTAGGGTTAGGGTTAGGGTTAAGGTTAGGGTTAGGGTTAGGGTTAGGGTTAGTGTTAGAGTTAGGGTTAGGGTTAAGTGCATGCCATGCACAGCTCTAGGTTTAGAGTTCCGTTTTGGGTTAGGTCACTTAGGGTTAGGGTTAGGGTTAATGTTAGGGTTAGGGTTAGTGTTAGGGTTAGGGTTAGGGTTAGTGTTAACTGCATGCCATGCACAGCTGAGGTTTAGAGTTCCGTTTTGGGTTAGGCCTCTTAGGGTCAGGGTTAGGGTTAGGGTTAGGGCTAGGGTTAGGGTTAGGGTTAGGGTTAGGGTTAGGGTTAGGGTTAGGTACATGCCATGCACAGCTGAGGTTTAGCGTTGCGTTTAGGGTTAGGCCTCTTAGGGTCAG
>NW_026599614.1:367500-382500 GCF_023634155.1 Falco peregrinus | reverse complement strand
TTAGGGTTAGGGTTAGGTACATGCCATGCACAGCTGAGGTTTAGAGTTCCGTTTTGGGTTAGGCCTCTTAGGGTCAGGGTTAGGGTTAGGGTTAGGGTTAGGGTTAGGGTTAGGGTTAGGGTTACCTACATGCCATGCACAGCTGAGGTTTAGAGATGCATTTAGGGTTAGGCCTCTTAGGGTTAGGGTTAAGGTTAGGGTTAGGGTTAGGGTTAGGGTTAGGGTTAGGGTTAGGGTTAGGGTTAGGGTTAAGTGCATGCCATGCACAGCTGAGGTTTAGGGTTCCGTTTTGGGTTAGGTCGCTTAGGGTTAGGGTTAGGGTTAGGGTTAGGGTTAGGGTTAGGGTTAGGGTTAGGGTTAAGTGCATGCCATGCACAGCTGAGGTTTAGAGTTTCGTTTTGGGTTAGGTCACTTAGGGTTAGGGTTAGGGTTAAGGTTAGGGTTAGGGTTAGGGTTAGGGTTAGGGTTAGGGTTAGGGTTAAGTGCATGCCATGCACAGCTGAGGTTTAGAGTTGCGTTTAGGGTTAGGCCTCTTAGGGTCAGGGTTAGGATTAGGGTTAGGGTTAGGGTTAGGGTTAGGGTTAGGGTTAGGGTTACGTACATGCCATGCACAGCTGAGGTTTAGAGTTGCGTTTAGGGTTAGGCCTCTTAGGGTCAGGTTTAAGGTTAGGGTTAGTGTTCGGGTTAGCGTTAGGGTTAAGGTTAGGGTTAGGGTTAGGTACATGCCATGCACAGGTGAGGTTTAGAGTTCCGTCAAGGGTTAGGCCTCTTAGGGTCAGGATTAGGGTTAGGATTAGGATTAGGTTTAGGGTTAGGGTTAGGGTTAGGGTTACGTACATGCCATGCACAGCTGAGGTTTAGAGTTCCGTTTTGGGTTAGGTCTCTTAGGGTCAGGGTTAAGTTTAGGGTTAGGGTTAGGGTTAGGGTTAGGGTTAGGGTTAAGTGCATGCCATGCACAACTGAGGTTTAGAGTTCCGTTTTGGGTTCGGCCTCTTAGGGTCAGGGTTAGGGTTAGGGTTAGGGTTAGGGTTAGGGTTAGGGTTAAGTGCATGCCATGCACAGCTGAGGTTTAGAGTTTCGTTTTGGGTTAGGTCACTTAGGGTTAGGGTTAGGGTTAAGGTTAGGGTTAGGGTTAGGGTTAGGGTTAGGGTTAGGGTTAGGGTTAAGTGCATGCCATGCACAGCTGAGGTTTAGAGTTTCGTTTTGGGTTAGGTCACTTAGGGTTAGGGTTAGGGTTAAGGTTAGGGTTAGGGTTAGGGTTAGGGTTAGGGTTAGGGTTAGGGTTAAGTGCATGCCATGCACAGCTGAGGTTTAGAGTTGCGTTTAGGGTTAGGCCTCTTAGGGTCAGGGTTAGGATTAGGGTTAGGGTTAGGGTTAGGGTTAGGGTTAGGGTTACGTACATGCCATGCACAGCTGAGGTTTAGAGTTGCGTTTAGGGTTAGGCCTCTTAGGGTCAGGTTTAAGGTTAGGGTTAGTGTTCGGGTTAGCGTTAGGGTTAAGGTTAGGGTTAGGGTTAGGTACATGCCATGCACAGGTGAGGTTTAGAGTTCCGTCAAGGGTTAGGCCTCTTAGGGTCAGGATTAGGGTTAGGATTAGGATTAGGTTTAGGGTTAGGGTTAGGGTTAGGGTTACGTACATGCCATGCACAGCTGAGGTTTAGAGTTCCGTTTTGGGTTAGGTCTCTTAGGGTCAGGGTTAAGTTTAGGGTTAGGGTTAGGGTTAGGGTTAGGGTTAGGGTTAAGTGCATGCCATGCACAACTGAGGTTTAGAGTTCCGTTTTGGGTTCGGCCTCTTAGGGTCAGGGTTAGGGTTAGGGTTAGGGTTAGGGTTAGGGTTAGGGTTAGGGTTAGGGTTAGGGTTAGGGTTAGGGTTAAAGTTAGGGTTAGGGTTTGGGTTAGGGTTAGGGTTATGTACATGCCATGCACAGCTGAGGTTGAGTTCCGTTTAGGGTTAGGCCTCTTAGGGTAAGGATTAGGGTTAGGGTTAGGACTAGGGTTAGGTTTAGGGTTAGGGTTAGGGTTAAGGTTAGGGTTAGGGTTAGGGTTAGGGTTAGGGTTAGGGTTAGTTACATGCCATGCACAGCTGAGGTTTAGAGTTCCGTTTTGGGTTAGGTCTCTTAGTGTTAGGATTAGGGTTAGGGTTAGGGTTAGGTACATGCCATGCACAGCTGAGGTTTAGAGTTCCGTTTTGGGTTAGGCCTCTTAGGGTCAGGGTTAGGGTTAGGGTTAGGGTTAGGGTTAGTGTTAGGGTTACCTACATGCCATGCACAGCTGAGATTTAGAGATGCATTTAGGGTTAGGCCTCTTAGGGTTAGGGTTAAGGTTAGGGTTAGGGTTAGGGTTAGGGTTAGTGTTAGTGTTAGGGTTAGGTTTAAGTGCATGCCATGCACAGCTCTAGGTTTAGAGTTCCGTTTTGGGTTAGGTCTCTTAGGGTTAGGGTTAGGGTTAAGGTTAGGGTTAGGGTTAGGGTTAGTGTTAGTGTTAGGGTTAGGTTTAAGTGCATGCCATGCACAGCTGAGGTTTAGAGTTCCGTTTTGGGTTAGGCCTCTTAGGGTCAGGGTTAGGGATAGGCTTAGGATTAGGGTTAGGGTTAGGGTTAGGGTTAGGGTTAGGGTTAGGGTTAAGTGCATGCCATGCACAGCTGAGGTTTAGAGTTCCGTTTTGGGTTAGGTCTCTTTAGGGTTAGGGTTAGGGTTAAGGTTAGGGTTAGGGTTAGGGTTAGGGTTAGTGTTAGAGTTAGGGTTAGGGTTAAGTGCATGCCATGCACAGCTCTAGGTTTAGAGTTCCGTTTTGGGTTAGGTCACTTAGGGTTAGGGTTAGGGTTAATGTTAGGGTTAGGGTTAGTGTTAGGGTTAGGGTTAGGGTTAGTGTTAACTGCATGCCATGCACAGCTGAGGTTTAGAGTTCCGTTTTGGGTTAGGCCTCTTAGGGTCAGGGTTAGGGTTAGGGTTAGGGCTAGGGTTAGGGTTAGGGTTAGGGTTAGGGTTAGGGTTAGGGTTAGGGTTAGGTACATGCCATGCACAGCTGAGGTTTAGCGTTGCGTTTAGGGTTAGGCCTCTTAGGGTCAGGATTAGGGTTAGGGTTAGTGTTCGGGTTAGCGTTAGGGTTAGGGTTAGGGTTAGGGTTAGGTTTAGGGTTAGGTACATGCCATGCACAGCTGAGGTTTAGAGTTCCGTCAAGGGTTAGTCCTCTTAGGGTCAGGATTAGGGTTAGGTTTAGGATTAGGGTTAGGGTTAGGGTTAGGGTTAGGGTTACGTACATGCCATGCACAGCTGAGGTTTAGAGTTTCGTTTTGGGTTAGGTCACTTAGGGTTAGGGTTAGGGTTAAGGTTAGGGTTAGGGTTAGGGTTAGGGTTAGGGTTAGGGTTAGGGTTAAGTGCATGCCATGCACAGCTGAGGTTTAGAGTTTCGTTTTGGGTTAGGTCACTTAGGGTTAGGGTTAGGGTTAAGGTTAGGGTTAGGGTTAGGGTTAGGGTTAGGGTTAGGGTTAGGGTTAAGTGCATGCCATGCACAGCTGAGGTTTAGAGTTGCGTTTAGGGTTAGGCCTCTTAGGGTCAGGGTTAGGATTAGGGTTAGGGTTAGGGTTAGGGTTAGGGTTAGGGTTAGGGTTACGTACATGCCATGCACAGCTGAGGTTTAGAGTTGCGTTTAGGGTTAGGCCTCTTAGGGTCAGGTTTAAGGTTAGGGTTAGTGTTCGGGTTAGCGTTAGGGTTAAGGTTAGGGTTAGGGTTAGGTACATGCCATGCACAGGTGAGGTTTAGAGTTCCGTCAAGGGTTAGGCCTCTTAGGGTCAGGATTAGGGTTAGGATTAGGATTAGGTTTAGGGTTAGGGTTAGGGTTAGGGTTACGTACATGCCATGCACAGCTGAGGTTTAGAGTTCCGTTTTGGGTTAGGTCTCTTAGGGTCAGGGTTAAGTTTAGGGTTAGGGTTAGGGTTAGGGTTAGGGTTAGGGTTAAGTGCATGCCATGCACAACTGAGGTTTAGAGTTCCGTTTTGGGTTCGGCCTCTTAGGGTCAGGGTTAGGGTTAGGGTTAGGGTTAGGGTTAGGGTTAGGGTTAGGGTTAGGGTTAGGGTTAGGGTTAGGGTTAAAGTTAGGGTTAGGGTTTGGGTTAGGGTTAGGGTTATGTACATGCCATGCACAGCTGAGGTTGAGTTCCGTTTAGGGTTAGGCCTCTTAGGGTAAGGATTAGGGTTAGGGTTAGGACTAGGGTTAGGTTTAGGGTTAGGGTTAGGGTTAAGGTTAGGGTTAGGGTTAGGGTTAGGGTTAGGGTTAGGGTTAGTTACATGCCATGCACAGCTGAGGTTTAGAGTTCCGTTTTGGGTTAGGTCTCTTAGTGTTAGGATTAGGGTTAGGGTTAGGGTTAGGTACATGCCATGCACAGCTGAGGTTTAGAGTTCCGTTTTGGGTTAGGCCTCTTAGGGTCAGGGTTAGGGTTAGGGTTAGGGTTAGGGTTAGTGTTAGGGTTACCTACATGCCATGCACAGCTGAGATTTAGAGATGCATTTAGGGTTAGGCCTCTTAGGGTTAGGGTTAAGGTTAGGGTTAGGGTTAGGGTTAGGGTTAGTGTTAGTGTTAGGGTTAGGTTTAAGTGCATGCCATGCACAGCTCTAGGTTTAGAGTTCCGTTTTGGGTTAGGTCTCTTAGGGTTAGGGTTAGGGTTAAGGTTAGGGTTAGGGTTAGGGTTAGTGTTAGTGTTAGGGTTAGGTTTAAGTGCATGCCATGCACAGCTGAGGTTTAGAGTTCCGTTTTGGGTTAGGCCTCTTAGGGTCAGGGTTAGGGATAGGCTTAGGATTAGGGTTAGGGTTAGGGTTAGGGTTAGGGTTAGGGTTAGGGTTAAGTGCATGCCATGCACAGCTGAGGTTTAGAGTTCCGTTTTGGGTTAGGTCTCTTTAGGGTTAGGGTTAGGGTTAAGGTTAGGGTTAGGGTTAGGGTTAGGGTTAGTGTTAGAGTTAGGGTTAGGGTTAAGTGCATGCCATGCACAGCTCTAGGTTTAGAGTTCCGTTTTGGGTTAGGTCACTTAGGGTTAGGGTTAGGGTTAATGTTAGGGTTAGGGTTAGTGTTAGGGTTAGGGTTAGGGTTAGTGTTAACTGCATGCCATGCACAGCTGAGGTTTAGAGTTCCGTTTTGGGTTAGGCCTCTTAGGGTCAGGGTTAGGGTTAGGGTTAGGGCTAGGGTTAGGGTTAGGGTTAGGGTTAGGGTTAGGGTTAGGGTTAGGGTTAGGTACATGCCATGCACAGCTGAGGTTTAGCGTTGCGTTTAGGGTTAGGCCTCTTAGGGTCAGGATTAGGGTTAGGGTTAGTGTTCGGGTTAGCGTTAGGGTTAGGGTTAGGGTTAGGGTTAGGTTTAGGGTTAGGTACATGCCATGCACAGCTGAGGTTTAGAGTTCCGTCAAGGGTTAGTCCTCTTAGGGTCAGGATTAGGGTTAGGTTTAGGATTAGGGTTAGGGTTAGGGTTAGGGTTAGGGTTACGTACATGCCATGCACAGCTGAGGTTTAGAGTTCCGTCTAGGGTTAGGCCTCTTAGGCTTAGGGTTAAGTTTAGGGTTAGGGTTAGGGTTAGGGTTAGGGTTAGGGTTAGGGTTAGGGTTAGGGTTAGGGTTAGGGTTACGTACATGCCATGCACAGCTGAGGTTTAGAGTTCCGTCTAGGGTTAGGCCTCTTAGGCTTAGGGTTAAGTTTAGGGTTAGGGTCAGGGTTAGGGTTAGGGTTAGGGTTAGGGTTACGTACATGCCATGCACAGCTAGAGGTTTCGAGTTCCGTTTTGGGTTCGGCCTCTTAGGGTCAGGGTTAGGGTTAGGGTTAGGGTTAGGGTTAGGGTTAGGGTTAGGGTTAGGGTTAGGGTTAGGGTTAGGGTTAGGGTTATGTACATGCCATGCACAGCTGAGGTTGAGTTCCGTTTAGGGTTAGGCCTCTTAGGGTAAGGATTAGGGTTAGGGTTAGGATTAGGGTTAGGTTTAGGGTTAGGGTTAGGGTTAGGGTTAGGGTTAGGTACAGGCCATGCACAGCTGAGGTTTAGAGTTCCGTTTAAGGTTAGGTCTCTTAGAGTTAGTGTTAGTGTTAGGGTTAGGGTTAGGGTTAGGGTTAGGTACATGCCATGCACAGCTGAGGTTTAGAGTTCCGTTTTGGGTTAGGCCTCTTAGGGTCAGGGTTAGGGTTAGGGTTAGGGTTAGGGTTAGGGTTAGGGTTAGGGTTACCTACATGCCATGCACAGCTGAGGTTTAGAGATGCATTTAGGGTTAGGCCTCTTAGGGTTAGGGTTAAGGTTAGGGTTAGGGTTAGGGTTAGGGTTAGGGTTAGGGTTAGGGTTAGGGTTAAGTGCATGCCATGCACAGCTGAGGTTTAGAGTTCCGTTTTGGGTTAGGTCGCTTAGGGTTAGGGTTAGGGTTAGGGTTAGGGTTAGGGTTAGGGTTAGGGTTAGGGTTAAGTGCATGCCATGCACAGCTGAGGTTTAGAGTTTCGTTTTGGGTTAGGTCACTTAGGGTTAGGGTTAGGGTTAAGGTTAGGGTTAGGGTTAGGGTTAGGGTTAGGGTTAGGGTTAGGGTTAAGTGCATGCCATGCACAGCTGAGGTTTAGAGTTGCGTTTAGGGTTAGGCCTCTTAGGGTCAGGGTTAGGATTAGGGTTAGGGTTAGGGTTAGGGTTAGGGTTAGGGTTAGGGTTACGTACATGCCATGCACAGCTGAGGTTTAGAGTTGCGTTTAGGGTTAGGCCTCTTAGGGTCAGGTTTAAGGTTAGGGTTAGTGTTCGGGTTAGCGTTAGAGTTAAGGTTAGGGTTAGGGTTAGGTACATGCCATGCACAGGTGAGGTTTAGAGTTCCGTCAAGGGTTAGGCCTCTTAGGGTCAGGATTAGGGTTAGGATTAGGATTAGGTTTAGGGTTAGGGTTAGGGTTAGGGTTACGTACATGCCATGCACAGCTGAGGTTTAGAGTTCCGTTTTGGGTTAGGTCTCTTAGGGTCAGGGTTAAGTTTAGGGTTAGGGTTAGGGTTAGGGTTAGGGTTAGGGTTAAGTGCATGCCATGCACAACTGAGGTTTAGAGTTCCGTTTTGGGTTCGGCCTCTTAGGGTCAGGGTTAGGGTTAGGGTTAGGGTTAGGGTTAGGGTTAGGGTTAGGGTTAGGGTTAGGGTTAGGGTTAGGGTTAAAGTTAGGGTTAGGGTTTGGGTTAGGGTTAGGGTTATGTACATGCCATGCACAGCTGAGGTTGAGTTCCGTTTAGGGTTAGGCCTCTTAGGGTAAGGATTAGGGTTAGGGTTAGGGTTAAGGTTAGGGTTAGGGTTAGGGTTAGGGTTAGGGTTAGGGTTAGGGTTAGTTACATGCCATGCACAGCTGAGGTTTAGAGTTCCGTTTTGGGTTAGGTCTCTTAGTGTTAGGATTAGGGTTAGGGTTAGGGTTAGGTACATGCCATGCACAGCTGAGGTTTAGAGTTCCGTTTTGGGTTAGGCCTCTTAGGGTCAGGGTTAGGGTTAGGGTTAGGGTTAGGGTTAGTGTTAGGGTTACCTACATGCCATGCACAGCTGAGATTTAGAGATGCATTTAGGGTTAGGCCTCTTAGGGTTAGGGTTAAGGTTAGGGTTAGGGTTAGGGTTAGGGTTAGTGTTAGTGTTAGGGTTAGGTTTAAGTGCATGCCATGCACAGCTCTAGGTTTAGAGTTCCGTTTTGGGTTAGGTCTCTTAGGGTTAGGGTTAGGGTTAAGGTTAGGGTTAGGGTTAGGGTTAGTGTTAGTGTTAGGGTTAGGTTTAAGTGCATGCCATGCACAGCTGAGGTTTAGAGTTCCGTTTTGGGTTAGGCCTCTTAGGGTCAGGGTTAGGGATAGGCTTAGGATTAGGGTTAGGGTTAGGGTTAGGGTTAGGGTTAGGGTTAGGGTTAAGTGCATGCCATGCACAGCTGAGGTTTAGAGTTCCGTTTTGGGTTAGGTCTCTTTAGGGTTAGGGTTAGGGTTAAGGTTAGGGTTAGGGTTAGGGTTAGGGTTAGTGTTAGAGTTAGGGTTAGGGTTAAGTGCATGCCATGCACAGCTCTAGGTTTAGAGTTCCGTTTTGGGTTAGGTCACTTAGGGTTAGGGTTAGGGTTAATGTTAGGGTTAGGGTTAGTGTTAGGGTTAGGGTTAGGGTTAGTGTTAACTGCATGCCATGCACAGCTGAGGTTTAGAGTTCCGTTTTGGGTTAGGCCTCTTAGGGTCAGGGTTAGGGTTAGGGTTAGGGCTAGGGTTAGGGTTAGGGTTAGGGTTAGGGTTAGGGTTAGGGTTAGGGTTAGGTACATGCCATGCACAGCTGAGGTTTAGCGTTGCGTTTAGGGTTAGGCCTCTTAGGGTCAGGATTAGGGTTAGGGTTAGTGTTCGGGTTAGCGTTAGGGTTAGGGTTAGGGTTAGGGTTAGGTTTAGGGTTAGGTACATGCCATGCACAGCTGAGGTTTAGAGTTCCGTCAAGGGTTAGTCCTCTTAGGGTCAGGATTAGGGTTAGGTTTAGGATTAGGGTTAGGGTTAGGGTTAGGGTTAGGGTTACGTACATGCCATGCACAGCTGAGGTTTAGAGTTCCGTCTAGGGTTAGGCCTCTTAGGCTTAGGGTTAAGTTTAGGGTTAGGGTTAGGGTTAGGGTTAGGGTTAGGGTTAGGGTTAGGGTTAGGGTTAGGGTTAGGGTTACGTACATGCCATGCACAGCTGAGGTTTAGAGTTCCGTCTAGGGTTAGGCCTCTTAGGCTTAGGGTTAAGTTTAGGGTTAGGGTCAGGGTTAGGGTTAGGGTTAGGGTTAGGGTTACGTACATGCCATGCACAGCTAGAGGTTTCGAGTTCCGTTTTGGGTTCGGCCTCTTAGGGTCAGGGTTAGGGTTAGGGTTAGGGTTAGGGTTAGGGTTAGGGTTAGGGTTAGGGTTAGGGTTAGGGTTAGGGTTAGGGTTATGTACATGCCATGCACAGCTGAGGTTGAGTTCCGTTTAGGGTTAGGCCTCTTAGGGTAAGGATTAGGGTTAGGGTTAGGATTAGGGTTAGGTTTAGGGTTAGGGTTAGGGTTAGGGTTAGGGTTAGGTACAGGCCATGCACAGCTGAGGTTTAGAGTTCCGTTTAAGGTTAGGTCTCTTAGAGTTAGTGTTAGTGTTAGGGTTAGGGTTAGGGTTAGGGTTAGGTACATGCCATGCACAGCTGAGGTTTAGAGTTCCGTTTTGGGTTAGGCCTCTTAGGGTCAGGGTTAGGGTTAGGGTTAGGGTTAGGGTTAGGGTTAGGGTTAGGGTTACCTACATGCCATGCACAGCTGAGGTTTAGAGATGCATTTAGGGTTAGGCCTCTTAGGGTTAGGGTTAAGGTTAGGGTTAGGGTTAGGGTTAGGGTTAGGGTTAGGGTTAGGGTTAGGGTTAAGTGCATGCCATGCACAGCTGAGGTTTAGAGTTCCGTTTTGGGTTAGGTCGCTTAGGGTTAGGGTTAGGGTTAGGGTTAGGGTTAGGGTTAGGGTTAGGGTTAGGGTTAAGTGCATGCCATGCACAGCTGAGGTTTAGAGTTTCGTTTTGGGTTAGGTCACTTAGGGTTAGGGTTAGGGTTAAGGTTAGGGTTAGGGTTAGGGTTAGGGTTAGGGTTAGGGTTAGGGTTAAGTGCATGCCATGCACAGCTGAGGTTTAGAGTTGCGTTTAGGGTTAGGCCTCTTAGGGTCAGGGTTAGGATTAGGGTTAGGGTTAGGGTTAGGGTTAGGGTTAGGGTTAGGGTTACGTACATGCCATGCACAGCTGAGGTTTAGAGTTGCGTTTAGGGTTAGGCCTCTTAGGGTCAGGTTTAAGGTTAGGGTTAGTGTTCGGGTTAGCGTTAGAGTTAAGGTTAGGGTTAGGGTTAGGTACATGCCATGCACAGGTGAGGTTTAGAGTTCCGTCAAGGGTTAGGCCTCTTAGGGTCAGGATTAGGGTTAGGATTAGGATTAGGTTTAGGGTTAGGGTTAGGGTTAGGGTTACGTACATGCCATGCACAGCTGAGGTTTAGAGTTCCGTTTTGGGTTAGGTCTCTTAGGGTCAGGGTTAAGTTTAGGGTTAGGGTTAGGGTTAGGGTTAGGGTTAGGGTTAAGTGCATGCCATGCACAACTGAGGTTTAGAGTTCCGTTTTGGGTTCGGCCTCTTAGGGTCAGGGTTAGGGTTAGGGTTAGGGTTAGGGTTAGGGTTAGGGTTAGGGTTAGGGTTAGGGTTAGGGTTAGGGTTAGGGTTAGGGTTAAAGTTAGGGTTAGGGTTTGGGTTAGGGTTAGGGTTATGTACATGCCATGCACAGCTGAGGTTGAGTTCCGTTTAGGGTTAGGCCTCTTAGGGTAAGGATTAGGGTTAGGGTTAGGACTAGGGTTAGGTTTAGGGTTAGGGTTAGGGTTAAGGTTAGGGTTAGGGTTAGGGTTAGGGTTAGGGTTAGGGTTAGTTACATGCCATGCACAGCTGAGGTTTAGAGTTCCGTTTTGGGTTAGGTCTCTTAGTGTTAGGATTAGGGTTAGGGTTAGGGTTAGGTACATGCCATGCACAGCTGAGGTTTAGAGTTCCGTTTTGGGTTAGGCCTCTTAGGGTCAGGGTTAGGGTTAGGGTTAGGGTTAGGGTTAGTGTTAGGGTTACCTACATGCCATGCACAGCTGAGATTTAGAGATGCATTTAGGGTTAGGCCTCTTAGGGTTAGGGTTAAGGTTAGGGTTAGGGTTAGGGTTAGGGTTAGTGTTAGTGTTAGGGTTAGGTTTAAGTGCATGCCATGCACAGCTCTAGGTTTAGAGTTCCGTTTTGGGTTAGGTCTCTTAGGGTTAGGGTTAGGGTTAAGGTTAGGGTTAGGGTTAGGGTTAGTGTTAGTGTTAGGGTTAGGTTTAAGTGCATGCCATGCACAGCTGAGGTTTAGAGTTCCGTTTTGGGTTAGGCCTCTTAGGGTCAGGGTTAGGGATAGGCTTAGGATTAGGGTTAGGGTTAGGGTTAGGGCTAGGGTTAGGGTTAGGGTTAGGGTTAGGGTTAGGGTTAGGGTTAGGGTTAGGTACATGCCATGCACAGCTGAGGTTTAGCGTTGCGTTTAGGGTTAGGCCTCTTAGGGTCAGGATTAGGGTTAGGGTTAGTGTTCGGGTTAGCGTTAGGGTTAGGGTTAGGGTTAGGGTTAGGTTTAGGGTTAGGTACATGCCATGCACAGCTGAGGTTTAGAGTTCCGTCAAGGGTTAGTCCTCTTAGGGTCAGGATTAGGGTTAGGTTTAGGATTAGGGTTAGGGTTAGGGTTAGGGTTAGGGTTACGTACATGCCATGCACAGCTGAGGTTTAGAGTTCCGTCTAGGGTTAGGCCTCTTAGGCTTAGGGTTAAGTTTAGGGTTAGGGTTAGGGTTAGGGTTAGGGTTAGGGTTAGGGTTAGGGTTAGGGTTAGGGTTAGGGTTACGTACATGCCATGCACAGCTGAGGTTTAGAGTTCCGTCTAGGGTTAGGCCTCTTAGGCTTAGGGTTAAGTTTAGGGTTAGGGTCAGGGTTAGGGTTAGGGTTAGGGTTAGGGTTACGTACATGCCATGCACAGCTAGAGGTTTCGAGTTCCGTTTTGGGTTCGGCCTCTTAGGGTCAGGGTTAGGGTTAGGGTTAGGGTTAGGGTTAGGGTTAGGGTTAGGGTTAGGGTTAGGGTTAGGGTTAGGGTTATGTACATGCCATGCACAGCTGAGGTTGAGTTCCGTTTAGGGTTAGGCCTCTTAGGGTAAGGATTAGGGTTAGGGTTAGGATTAGGGTTAGGTTTAGGGTTAGGGTTAGGGTTAGGGTTAGGGTTAGGGTTAGGGTTAGGGTTAGGGTTAGGGTTAGGTACAGGCCATGCACAGCTGAGGTTTAGAGTTCCGTTTAAGGTTAGGTCTCTTAGAGTTAGTGTTAGTGTTAGGGTTAGGGTTAGGGTTAGGGTTAGGTACATGCCATGCACAGCTGAGGTTTAGAGTTCCGTTTTGGGTTAGGCCTCTTAGGGTCAGGGTTAGGGTTAGGGTTAGGGTTAGGGTTAGGGTTAGGGTTAGGGTTACCTACATGCCATGCACAGCTGAGGTTTAGAGATGCATTTAGGGTTAGGCCTCTTAGGGTTAGGGTTAAGGTTAGTGTTAGGGTTAGGGTTAGGGTTAGGGTTAGGGTTAGGGTTAGGGTTAGGGTTAAGTGCATGCCATGCACAGCTGAGGTTTAGAGTTCCGTTTTGGGTTAGGTCGCTTAGGGTTAGGGTTAGGGTTAGGGTTAGGGTTAGGGTTAGGGTTAGGGTTAGGGTTAGGGTTAAGTGCATGCCATGCACAGCTGAGGTTTAGAGTTTCGTTTTGGGTTAGGTCACTTAGGGTTAGGGTTAGGGTTAAGGTTAGGGTTAGGGTTAGGGTTAGGGTTAGGGTTAGGGTTAGGGTTAAGTGCATGCCATGCACAGCTGAGGTTTAGAGTTGCGTTTAGGGTTAGGCCTCTTAGGGTCAGGGTTAGGATTAGGGTTAGGGTTAGGGTTAGGGTTAGGGTTAGGGTTACGTACATGCCATGCACAGCTGAGGTTTAGAGTTGCGTTTAGGGTTAGGCCTCTTAGGGTCAGGTTTAAGGTTAGGGTTAGTGTTCGGGTTAGCGTTAGGGTTAAGGTTAGGGTTAGGGTTAGGTACATGCCATGCACAGGTGAGGTTTAGAGTTCCGTCAAGGGTTAGGCCTCTTAGGGTCAGGATTAGGGTTAGGATTAGGATTAGGTTTAGGGTTAGGGTTAGGGTTAGGGTTACGTACATGCCATGCACAGCTGAGGTTTAGAGTTCCGTTTTGGGTTAGGTCTCTTAGGGTCAGGGTTAAGTTTAGGGTTAGGGTTAGGGTTAGGGTTAGGGTTAAGTGCATGCCATGCACAACTGAGGTTTAGAGTTCCGTTTTGGGTTCGGCCTCTTAGGGTCAGGGTTAGGGTTAGGGTTAGGGTTAGGGTTAGGGTTAGGGTTAGGGTTAGGGTTAGGGTTAGGGTTAGGGTTAAAGTTAGGGTTAGGGTTTGGGTTAGGGTTAGGGTTATGTACATGCCATGCACAGCTGAGGTTGAGTTCCGTTTAGGGTTAGGCCTCTTAGGGTAAGGATTAGGGTTAGGGTTAGGACTAGGGTTAGGTTTAGGGTTAGGGTTAGGGTTAAGGTTAGGGTTAGGGTTAGGGTTAGGGTTAGGGTTAGGGTTAGTTACATGCCATGCACAGCTGAGGTTTAGAGTTCCGTTTTGGGTTAGGTCTCTTAGTGTTAGGATTAGGGTTAGGGTTAGGGTTAGGTACATGCCATGCACAGCTGAGGTTTAGAGTTCCGTTTTGGGTTAGGCCTCTTAGGGTCAGGGTTAGGGTTAGGGTTAGGGTTAGGGTTAGTGTTAGGGTTACCTACATGCCATGCACAGCTGAGATTTAGAGATGCATTTAGGGTTAGGCCTCTTAGGGTTAGGGTTAAGGTTAGGGTTAGGGTTAGGGTTAGGGTTAGTGTTAGTGTTAGGGTTAGGTTTAAGTGCATGCCATGCACAGCTCTAGGTTTAGAGTTCCGTTTTGGGTTAGGTCTCTTAGGGTTAGGGTTAGGGTTAAGGTTAGGGTTAGGGTTAGGGTTAGTGTTAGTGTTAGGGTTAGGTTTAAGTGCATGCCATGCACAGCTCTAGGTTTAGAGTTCCGTTTTGGATTAGGTCGCTTAGGGTTAGGGTTAGGGTTAGGGTTAGGGTTAGGGTTAGGGTTAGGGTTAGGGTTAAGTGCATGCCATGCACAGCTGAGGTTTAGAGTTTCGTTTTGGGTTAGGTCACTTAGGGTTAGGGTTAGGGTTAAGGTTAGGGTTAGGGTTAGGGTTAGGGTTAGGGTTAGGGTTAGTGTTAACTGCATGCCATGCACAGCTGAGGTTTAGAGTTCCGTTTTGGGTTAGGCCTCTTAGGGTCAGGGTTAGGGTTAGGGTTAGGGCTAGGGTTAGGTTTAGGGTTAGGGTTAAGGTTAGGGTTAGGGTTAGGGTTAGGGTTAGGGTTAGGGTTAGGGTTAACTGCATGCCATGCACAGCTGAGGTTTAGAGTTCTGTTTTGGGTTAGGCCTCTTAGGGTCAGGGTTAGGGTTAGGGTTAGGGCTAGGGTTAGGGTTAGGGTTAGGGTTAGGGTTAGGGTTAAGTGCATGCCATGCACAGCTGAGGTTTAGAGTTGCGTTTAGGGTTAGGCCTCTTAGGGTCAGGGTTAGGGTTAGGGTTAGGGTTAGGGTTAGGGTTAGGGTTAGGGTTAGGGTTACGTACATGCCATGCACAGCTGAGGTTTAGAGTTGCGTTTTGGGTTAGGTCGCTTAGGGTTAGGGTTAGGGTTAGGGTTAGGGTTAGGGTTAGGGTTAGGGTTAGGGTTAGGGTTAGGGTTAGGGTTAAGTGCATGCCATGCACAGCTGTGGTTTAGACTTTCGTTTTGGGTTAGGTCACTTAGGGTTAGGGTTAGGGTTAAGGTTAGGGTTAGGGTTAGGGTTAGGGTTAGGGTTAGTGTTAACTGCATGCCATGCACAGCTGAGGTTTAGAGTTCCGTTTTGGGTTAGGCCTCTTAGGGTCAGGGTTAGGGTTAGGGTTAGGGCTAGGGTTAGGGTTAGGGTTAGGGTTAGGGTTAGGGTTAGGGTTAGAGTTAGGGTTAACTGCATGCCATGCACAGCTGTGGTTTAGAGTTCTGTTTTGGGTTAGGCCTCTTAGGGTCAGGGTTAGGGTTAGGGTTAGGGCTAGGGTTAGGGTTAGGGTTAGGGTTAGGGTTAGGGTTAGGGTTAACTGCATGCCATGCACAGCTGAGGTTTAGAGTTCCGTTTTGGTTTCGGCCTCTTAGGGTCAGGGTTAGGGTTAGGGTTAGGGTTAGGGTTAGGGTTAGGGTTAGGGTTAGGGTTAGGGTTACGTACATGCCATGCACAGCTGAGGTTTAGAGTTGTGTTTAGGGTTAGGCCTCTTAGGGTCAGGATTAGGGTTAGGGTTAGTGTTCGGGTTAGTGTTAGGGTTAGGGTTAGGGTTAGGGTTAGGGTTAGGTACATGCCATGCACAGCTGAGGTTTAGAGTTCCGTCAAGGGTTAGGCCTCTTAGGGTCAGGATTAGGGTTAGGGTAAGGGTTAGGGTTAGGGTTAGGGTTAG
>NW_026599614.1:350000-357500 GCF_023634155.1 Falco peregrinus | reverse complement strand
TTTAGGGTTAGGCCTCTTAGGGTTAGGGTTAAGGTTAGGGTTAGGGTTAGGGTTAGTGTTATGGTTACCTACATGCCATGCACAGCTGAGGTTTAGAGATGCATTTAGGGTTCCGTCTAGGGTTAGGGTTAAGGTTAGGGTTAGGGTTAGGGTTAGGGTTAGTGTTAGTGTTAGGGTTAGGGTTAAGTGCATGCCATGCACAGCTCTAGGTTTAGAGTTCCGTTTTGCGTTAGGTCACTTACGGTTAGGGTTAGGGTTAAAGTTAGGGTTAGGGTTAGGGTTAGGGTTAGGGTTATGTACATGCCATGCACAGCTGAGGTTGAGTTCCGTTTAGGGTTAGGCCTCTTAGGGTAAGGATTAGGGTAAGGGTTAGGATTAGGTTTAGGTTTAGGGTTAGGGTTAGGGTTAAGGTTAGGGTTAGGGTTAGGGTTAGGGTTAGGGTTAGGGTTAGTTACATGCCATGCACAGCTGAGGTTTAGAGTTCCGTTTTGGGTTAGGTCACTTACGGTTAGGGTTAGGGTTAAAGTTAGGGTTAGGGTTAGGGTTAGGGTTAGGGTTATGTACATGCCATGCACAGCTGAGGTTGAGTTCCGTTTAGGGTTAGGCCTCTTAGGGTAAGGATTAGGGTTAGGGTTAGGATTAGGTTTAGGTTTAGGGTTAGGGTTAGGGTTAAGGTTAGGGTTAGGGTTAGGGTTAGGGTTAGGGTTAGGGTTAGTTACATGCCATGCACAGCTGAGGTTTAGAGTTCCGTTTTGGGTTAGGTCACTTAGTGTTAGGGTTAGGGTTAGGGTTAGGGTTAGGTACATGCCATGCACAGCTGAGGTTTAGAGTTCCGTTTTGGGTTAGGCCTCTTAGGGTCAGGGTTAGGGTTAGGGTTAGGGTTAGGGTTAGGGTTAGGGTTAGGGTTAGGGTTAGTGTTAGGATTACCTACATGACATGCACAGCTGAGGTTTAGAGATGCATTTAGGGTTAGGCCTCTTAGGGTTAGGGTTAAGGTTAGGGTTAGGGTTAGGGTTAGTGTTAGGGTTACCTACATGCCATGCACAGCTGAGGTTTAGAGATGCATTTAGGGTTAGGCCTCTTAGGGTTAGGGTTAAGGTTAGGGTTAGGGTTAGGGTTAGTGTTAGGGTTAAGTGCATGCCATGCACAGCTGAGGTTTAGAGTTCCGTTTTGGGTTAGGCCTCTTAGGGTCAGGGTTAGGGATAGGCTTAGGATTAGGGTTAGGGTTAGGGTTAGGGTTAGGGTTAGGGTTAGGGTTAAGTGCATGCCATGCACAGCTGAGGTTTAGAGTTCCGTTTTGGGTTAGGTCTCTTTAGGGTTAGGGTTAGGGTTAAGGTTAGGGTTAGGGTTAGGGTTAGGGTTAGTGTTAGAGTTAGGGTTAGGGTTAAGTGCATGCCATGCACAGCTCTAGGTTTAGAGTTCCGTTTTGGGTTAGGTCACTTAGGGTTAGGGTTAGGGTTAATGTTAGGGTTAGGGTTAGTGTTAGGGTTAGGGTTAGGGTTAGTGTTAACTGCATGCCATGCACAGCTGAGGTTTAGAGTTCCGTTTTGGGTTAGGCCTCTTAGGGTCAGGGTTAGGGTTAGGGTTAGGGCTAGGGTTAGGGTTAGGGTTAGGGTTAGGGTTAGGGTTAGGGTTAGGTACATGCCATGCACAGCTGAGGTTTAGCGTTGCGTTTAGGGTTAGGCCTCTTAGGGTCAGGATTAGGGTTAGGGTTAGTGTTCGGGTTAGCGTTAGGGTTAGGGTTAGGGTTAGGGTTAGGTTTAGGGTTAGGTACATGCCATGCACAGCTGAGGTTTAGAGTTCCGTCAAGGGTTAGTCCTCTTAGGGTCAGGATTAGGGTTAGGTTTAGGATTAGGGTTAGGGTTAGGGTTAGGGTTAGGGTTACGTACATGCCATGCACAGCTGAGGTTTAGAGTTCCGTCTAGGGTTAGGCCTCTTAGGCTTAGGGTTAAGTTTAGGGTTAGGGTTAGGGTTAGGGTTAGGGTTAGGGTTAGGGTTAGGGTTAGGGTTAGGGTTACGTACATGCCATGCACAGCTGAGGTTTAGAGTTCCGTCTAGGGTTAGGCCTCTTAGGCTTAGGGTTAAGTTTAGGGTTAGGGTCAGGGTTAGGGTTAGGGTTAGGGTTAGGGTTAAGTGCATGCCATGCACAGCTAGAGGTTTCGAGTTCCGTTTTGGGTTCGGCCTCTTAGGGTCAGGGTTAGGGTTAGGGTTAGGGTTAGGGTTAGGGTTAGGGTTAGGGTTAGGGTTAGGGTTAGGGTTAGGGTTAGGGTTAGGGTTAGGGTTATGTACATGCCATGCACAGCTGAGGTTGAGTTCCGTTTAGGGTTAGGCCTCTTAGGGTAAGGATTAGGGTTAGGGTTAGGATTAGGGTTAGGTTTAGGGTTAGGGTTAGGGTTAGGGTTAGGGTTAGGTACAGGCCATGCACAGCTGAGGTTTAGAGTTCCGTTTAAGGTTAGGTCTCTTAGAGTTAGTGTTAGTGTTAGGGTTAGGGTTAGGGTTAGGGTTAGGTACATGCCATGCACAGCTGAGGTTTAGAGTTCCGTTTTGGGTTAGGCCTCTTAGGGTCAGGGTTAGGGTTAGGGTTAGGGTTAGGGTTAGGGTTAGGGTTAGGGTTACCTACATGCCATGCACAGCTGAGGTTTAGAGATGCATTTAGGGTTAGGCCTCTTAGGGTTAGGGTTAAGGTTAGGGTTAGGGTTAGGGTTAGGGTTAGGGTTAGGGTTAGGGTTAGTGTTAGGGTTAAGTGCATGCCATGCACAGCTGAGGTTTAGAGTTCCGTTTTGGGTTAGGTCGCTTAGGGTTAGGGTTAGGGTTAGGGTTAGGGTTAGGGTTAGGGTTAGGGTTAGGGTTAGGGTTAGGGTTAGGGTTAAGTGCATGCCATGCACAGCTGAGGTTTAGAGTTTCGTTTTGGGTTAGGTCACTTAGGGTTAGGGTTAGGGTTAAGGTTAGGGTTAGGGTTAGGGTTAGGGTTAGGGTTAAGTGCATGCCATGCACAGCTGAGGTTTAGAGTTGCGTTTAGGGTTAGGCCTCTTAGGGTCAGGGTTAGGATTAGGGTTAGGGTTAGGGTTAGGGTTAGGGTTAGGGTTACGTACATGCCATGCACAGCTGAGGTTTAGAGTTGCGTTTAGGGTTAGGCCTCTTAGGGTCAGGTTTAAGGTTAGGGTTAGTGTACGGGTTAGCGTTAGGGTTAAGGTTAGGGTTAGGGTTAGGTACATGCCATGCACAGGTGAGGTTTAGAGTTCCGTCAAGGGTTAGGCCTCTTAGGGTCAGGATTAGGGTTAGGATTAGGATTAGGTTTAGGGTTAGGGTTAGGGTTAGGGTTACGTACATGCCATGCACAGCTGAGGTTTAGAGTTCCGTTTTGGGTTAGGTCTCTTAGGGTCAGGGTTAAGTTTAGGGTTAGGGTTAGGGTTAGGGTTAGGGTTAGGGTTAAGTGCATGCCATGCACAACTGAGGTTTAGAGTTCCGTTTTGGGTTCGGCCTCTTAGGGTCAGGGTTAGGGTTAGGGTTAGGGTTAGGGTTAGGGTTAGGGTTAGGGTTAGGGTTAGGGTTAAAGTTAGGGTTAGGGTTTGGGTTAGGGTTAGGGTTATGTACATGCCATGCACAGCTGAGGTTGAGTTCCGTTTAGGGTTAGGCCTCTTAGGGTAAGGATTAGGGTTAGGGTTAGGACTAGGGTTAGGTTTAGGGTTAGGGTTAGGGTTAAGGTTAGGGTTAGGGTTAGGGTTAGGGTTAGGGTTAGGGTTAGTTACATGCCATGCACAGCTGAGGTTTAGAGTTCCGTTTTGGGTTAGGTCTCTTAGTGTTAGGATTAGGGTTAGGGTTAGGGTTAGGTACATGCCATGCACAGCTGAGGTTTAGAGTTCCGTTTTGGGTTAGGCCTCTTAGGGTCAGGGTTAGGGTTAGGGTTAGGGTTAGGGTTAGTGTTAGGGTTACCTACATGCCATGCACAGCTGAGGTTTAGAGATGCATTTAGGGTTAGGCCTCTTAGGGTTAGGGTTAAGGTTAGGGTTAGGGTTAGGGTTAGGGTTAGTGTTAGTGTTAGGGTTAGGTTTAAGTGCATGCCATGCACAGCTCTAGGTTTAGAGTTCCGTTTTGGGTTAGGTCTCTTAGGGTTAGGGTTAGGGTTAAGGTTAGGGTTAGGGTTAGGGTTAGTGTTAGTGTTAGGGTTAGGTTTAAGTGCATGCCATGCACAGCTCTAGGTTTAGAGTTCCGTTTTGGGTTAGGTCGCTTAGGGTTAGGGTTAGGGTTAGGGTTAGGGTTAGGGTTAGGGTTAGGGTTAGGGTTAAGTGCATGCCATGCACAGCTGAGGTTTAGAGTTTCGTTTTGGGTTAGGTCACTTAGGGTTAGGGTTAGGGTTAAGGTTAGGGTTAGGGTTAGGGTTAGGGTTAGGGTTAGGGTTAGTGTTAACTGCATGCCATGCACAGCTGAGGTTTAGAGTTCCGTTTTGGGTTAGGCCTCTTAGGGTCAGGGTTAGGGTTAGGGTTAGGGCTAGGGTTAGGTTTAGGGTTAGGGTTAGGGTTAGGGTTAGGGTTAGGGTTAGGGTTAGGGTTAGGGTTAGGGTTAACTACATGCCATGCACAGCTGAGGTTTAGAGTTCTGTTTTGGGTTAGGCCTCTTAGGGTCAGGGTTAGGGTTAGGGTTAGGGCTAGGGTTAGGGTTAGGGTTAGGGTTAGGGTTAGGGTTAAGTGCATGCCATGCACAGCTGAGGTTTAGAGTTGCGTTTAGGGTTAGGCCTCTTAGGGTCAGGGTTAGGGTTAGGGTTAGGGTTAGGGTTAGGGTTAGGGTTAGGGTTAGGGTTACGTACATGCCATGCACAGCTGAGGTTTAGAGTTGCGTTTTGGGTTAGGTCGCTTAGGGTTAGGGTTAGGGTTAGGGTTAGGGTTAGGGTTAGGGTTAGGGTTAGGGTTAGGGTTAGGGTTAGGGTTAAGTGCATGCCATGCACAGCTGTGGTTTAGACTTTCGTTTTGGGTTAGGTCACTTAGGGTTAGGGTTAGGGTTAAGGTTAGGGTTAGGGTTAGGGTTAGGGTTAGGGTTAGTGTTAACTGCATGCCATGCACAGCTGAGGTTTAGAGTTCCGTTTTGGGTTAGGCCTCTTAGGGTCAGGGTTAGGGTTAGGGTTAGGGCTAGGGTTAGGGTTAGGGTTAGGGTTAGGGTTAGGGTTAGGGTTAGGGTTAGAGTTAGGGTTAACTGCATGCCATGCACAGCTGTGGTTTAGAGTTCTGTTTTGGGTTAGGCCTCTTAGGGTCAGGGTTAGGGTTAGGGTTAGGGCTAGGGTTAGGGTTAGGGTTAGGGTTAGGGTTAGGGTTAGGGTTAAGTGCATGCCATGCACAGCTGAGGTTTAGAGTTCCGTTTTGGTTTCGGCCTCTTAGGGTCAGGGTTAGGGTTAGGGTTAGGGTTAGGGTTAGGGTTAGGGTTAGGGTTAGGGTTAGGTTTAGGGTTACGTACATGCCATGCACAGCTGAGGTTTAGAGTTGCGTTTAGGGTTAGGCCTCTTAGGGTCAGGATTAGGGTTAGGGTTAGTGTACGGGTTAGCGTTAGGTTTAGGGTTAGGGTTAGGGTTAGGGTTAGGTACATGCCATGCACAGGTGAGGTTTAGAGTTCCGTCAAGGGTTAGGCCTCTTAGGGTCAGGATTAGGGTTAGGTTTAGGATTAGGTTTAGGGTTAGGGTTAGGGTTAGGGTTACGTACATGCCATGCACAGCTGAGGTTTAGAGTTCCGTCTAGGGTTAGGCCTCTTAGGCTTAGGGTTAAGTTTAGGGTTAGGGTTAGGGTTAGGGTTAGGGTTAGGGTTAGGGTTAAGTGCATGCCATGCACAACTGAGGTTTAGAGTTCCGTTTTGGGTTCGGCCTCTTAGGGTCAGGGTTAGGGTTAGGGTTAGGGTTAGGGTTAGGGTTAGGGTTAGGGTTAGGGTTAGGGTTAAAGTTAGGGTTAGGGTTAGGGTTAGGGTTAGGGTTAGGGTTATGTACATGCCATACACAGCTGAGGTTGAGTTCCGTTTAGGGTTAGGCCTCTTAGGGTAAGGATTAGGGTTAGGGTTAGGATTAGGGTTAGGTTTAGGGTTAGGGTTAGGGTTAAGGTTAGGGTTAGGGTTAGGGTTAGGGTTAGGGTTAGGGTTAGGGTTAGGGTTAGGTACATGCCATGCACAGCTGAGGTTTAGAGTTCCGTTTTGGGTTAGGTCTCTTAGTGTTAGGATTAGGGTTAGGGTTAGGGTTAAGTGCATGCCATGCACAGCTCTAGATTTAGAGTTCCGTTTTGGGTTAGGTCACTTAGGGTTAGGGTTAGGGTTAAGGTTAGGGTTAGGGTTAGTGTTAGGGTTAGGGTTAGGGTTAGTGTTAACTGCATGCCATGCACAGCTGAGGTTTAGAGTTGCGTTTTGGGTTAGGCCTCTTAGGGTCAGGGTTAGGGTTAGGGTTAGGGTTAGGGTTAGGGTTAGGGTTAGGGTTAGGGTTACGTACATGCCATGCACAGCTGAGGTTTAGAGTTGCGTTTAGGGTTAGGCCTCTTAGGGTCAGGATAAGGCTTAGGGTTAGGGTTAGGGTTAGGGTTAGGGTTAGGGTTAGGGTTAGGGTTAGGTACATGCCATGCTCAGCTGAGGTTTAGAGTTCCGTCAAGGGTTAGGCCTCTTAGGGTTAGTATTAGGGTTAGGTTTAGGATTAGGGTTAGGGTTAGGGTTTAGGGTTAGGGTTAGGGTTAGGGTTATGGTTAGGTACATGCCATGCACAGCTGAGGTTGAGTTCCGTTTAGGGTTAGGCCTCTTAGGGTCAGGGTTAGGGTTAGGGTTAGGGTTAGGGTTAGGGTTAGGGTTAGTGTTAGGATTACCTACATGCCATGCACAGCTGAGGTTTAGAGATGCATTTAGGGTTAGGCCTCTTAGGGTTAGGGTTAAGGTTAGGGTTAGGGTTAGGGTTAGGGTTAGGGTTATGTATCTGCCATGCACAGCTGAGGTTTAGAGATGCATTTAGGGTTAGGCCTCTTAGGGTTAGGGTTAAGGTTAGGGTTAGGGTTAGGGTTAGGGTTAGTGTTAGTGTTAGGGTTAGGTTTAAGTGCATGCCATGCACAGCTGAGGTTTAGAGTTGCGTTTTGGGTTAGGTCTCTTAGGGTTAGGGTTAGGGTTAAGGTTAGGGTTAGGGTTAGGGTTAGGGTTAGGGTTAGGGTTAGGGTTAGGGTTAGGGTTAAGTGCATGCCATGCACAGCTCTAGATTTAGAGTTCCGTTTTGGGTTAGGTCACTTAGGGTTAGGGTTAGGGTTAAGGTTAGGGTTAGGGTTAGTGTTAGGGTTAGGGTTAGGGTTAGTGTTAACTGCATGCCATGCACAGCTGAGGTTTAGAGTTGCGTTTTGGGTTAGGCCTCTTAGGGTCAGGGTTAGGGTTAGGGTTAGGGTTAGGGTTAGGGTTAGGGTTAGGGTTAGGGTTAGGGTTACGTACATGCCATGCACAGCTGAGGTTTAGAGTTGCGTTTAGGGTTAGGCCTCTTAGGGTCAGGATAAGGCTTAGGGTTAGGGT
>NW_026599614.1:332500-347500 GCF_023634155.1 Falco peregrinus | reverse complement strand
GTCAGGGTTAGGTTTAGGATTAGGGTTAGGGTTAGGGTTAGGGTTAGGGTTAGGGTTAGGGTTAGGTACATGCCATGCACAGCTGAGGTTTAGAGTTCCGTCAAGGGTTAGGCCTCTTAGGGTCAGGGTTAGGGTTAGGTTTAGGGTTAGGGTTAGGGTTAGGGTTAGGGTTAGGTTTAGGGTTATGTACCTGCCATGCACAGCTGAGGTTTAGAGTTTTGTTTTGGGTTAGGCCTCTTAGGGTCAGGGTTAGGGTTAGGATTAGGATTAGGGTTAGGGTTAGGGTTAGGGTTAGGGTTAGGGTTAGGGTTAGGTACATGCCATGCACAGCTGACGTTTAGAGTTCCGTTTTGGGTTCGGCCTCTTAGGGTTAGGATTAGGGTTAGGGTTAGGGTTAGGGTTAGGGTTACGTACATGCCATGCACAGCTGAGGTTTAGAGTTCCGTCAAGGGTTAGGCCTCTTAGGGTCAGGGTTAGGGTTAGGTTTAGGGTTAGGGTTAGTGTTAGGGTTAGGGTTAGGTTTAGGGTTATGTACCTGCCATGCACAGCTGAGGTTTAGAGTTTTGTTTTGTGTTAGGCCTCTTAGGGTCAGGATTAGGGTTAGGGTTAGGGTTAGGGTTAGGGTTAGGGTTAGGGTTAGGGTTAGGGTTAGGGTTAGGGTTAGGGTTAGGGTTAGGGTTAGGGTTACGGTTAAGTGCATGCCATGCACAGCTGAGGTTTAGAGTTGCGTTTAGGGTTAGGCCTCTTAGGGTTAGGGTTAGGGTTAGGGTTAGGGTTAGGGTTAGGGTTAGGGTTAGGGTTACGTACATGCCATGCACAGCTGAGGTTTAGAGTTGCGTTTTGTGTTAGGCCTCTTAGGGTCAGGGTTACGGTTAGGGATAGGGTTAGGGTTAGGGTTACGTACATGCCATGCACAGCTGAGGTTTAGATTTGCGTTTAGGGTTAGGCCTCTTAGGGTTAGGGTTAAGGTTAGGTTTAGGGTTAGGGTTAGGGTTAGGGTTAGGGTTAGGGTTAGGGTTAGGGTTAGGGTTAGGGTTAGGGTTAGGGTTAGGGTTAGGGTTAAGTGCATGCCATGCACAGCTGAGGTTTAGAGTTCCGTTTAGGGTTACGTCTCTTAGGGTTAGGGTTAGGGTTAAGGTTAGGGTTAGGGTTAGGGTTAGGGTTAGGGTTAGGGTTAGGGTTAGGGTTAGGGTTAGGGTTAGGGTTAGGGTTAGGGTTAAGTGCATGCCATGCACAGCTGAGGTTTAGAGTTCCGTTTTGGGTTAGGCCTCTTAGGGTCAGTGTTAGGGATAGGGTTAGGGTTAGGCTTAGGGTTAGGGTTAGGGTTAGGTACATGCCATGCACAGCTGAGGTTTAGAGTTGCGTTTAGGGTTAGGCCTCTTAGGGTCAGGATTAGGGTTAGGGTTAGGGTTCGGGTTAGCGTTAGGGTTAGGGTTAGGGTTAGGATTAGGGTTAGGGTAAGGGTTAGGGTTAGGTACATGCCATGCACAGCTGAGGTTATAGAGTTCCATCAAGGGTTAGGCCTCTTAGGGTCAGTATTAGGGTTAGGGTTAGGTACATGCCATGCACAGCTGAGGTTTAGAGTTGCGTTTAGGGTTAGGCCTCTTAGGGTCAGGATTAGGGTTAGGGTTAGGGTTCGGGTTAGCGTTAGGGTTAGTGTTAGGGTTAGGGTTAGGGTTAGGGTTAGGGTTATGTACCTGCCATGCACAGCTGAGGTTTAGAGTTCCGTCTAGGGTTAGGAATCTTAGGGTCAGGATTAGGGTTAGGTTTAGGATTAGGGTTAAGGTTAGGGTTAGGGTTAGGGTTAGGGTTAGGGTTAGGGTTAGGGTTAGGTACATGCCATGCACAGCTGACGTTTAGAGTTCCGTTTTGGGTTCGGCCTCTTAGGGTCAGGGTTAGGGTTAGGGTTAGGGTTAGGGTTAGGGTTACGTACATGCCATGCACAGCTGAGGTTTAAAGTTGCATTTAGGGTTAGGCCTCTTAGGGTTAGGGTTAGGGTTAGGGTTAGGGTTATGTACATGCCATGCACAGCTGAGGTTTAGAGTTCCGTCAAGGGTTAGGCCTCTTAGGGTCAGGATTAGGGTTAGGGTTAGGGTTCGGGTTAGCGTTAGGGTTAGTGTTAGGGTTAGGGTTAGGGTTAGGGTTAGGGTTATGTACCTGCCATGCACAGCTGAGGTTTAGAGTTCCGTCTAGGCTTAGGACTCTTAGGGTCAGGATTAGGGTTAGGTTTAGGATTAGGGTTAGGGTTATGGTTAGGGTTAGGGTTAGGGTTAGGGTTAGGGTTACGTACATGCCATGCACATCTGAGGTTTAGAGTTCCGTTTAGGGTTAGGTCTCTTAGGGTTAGGGTTAAGTTTAGGGTTAGGGTTAGGGTTCGGGTTAGCGTTAGGGTTAGGGTTAGGGTTAGGGTTAGGGTTAGGGTTAGGGTTAGGGTTATGTACATGCCATGCACAGCTGAGGTTTAGAGTTCCGTCACGGGTTAGGCCTCTTAGGGTCAGGATTAGGGTTAGGTTTAGGATTAGGGTTAGGGTTAGGTTTAGGGTTAGGGTTAGGGTTAGGGTTACGTACATGCCATGCACAGCTGAGGTTTAGAGTTGCATTTAGGGTTAGGCCTCTTAGGGTTAGGGTTAGGGTTAGGGTTAGGGTTATGTACATGCCATGCACAGCTGAGGTTTAGAGTTCCGTTTTGGGTTAGGACCCTTAGGGTCAGGATTAGGGTTAGGGTTAGCGTTAGGGTTAGGGATAGGGTTAAGGTTAGGGTTAGGGTTAGGTACATGCCATGCACAGCTGAGGTTTAGAGTTGCGTTTAGCGTTAGGCCTCTTAGGGTTAGGGTTAAGGTTAGGTTTAGGGTTAGGGTTAGGGTTAGGGTTAGGGTTACGTACATGCCATGCACAGCTGAGGTTTAGAGTTGCGTTTAGGGTTAGGCCTCTTAGGGTTAGGGTTAGGGTTAGGGTTAGGGTTAGGGTTAAGGTTAGGGTTAGGGTAAGGTTTAGGGTTAGGGTTAGGGTTAGGGTTAGGGTTAGGGTTAGGTACATGCCATGCACAGCTGAGGTTTAGAGTTGCGTTTAGGGTTAGGCCTCTTAGGGTTAGGGTTAGGGTTAGGGTTAGGGTTAGGGTTAGGGTTACGGTTAAGTGCATGCCATGCACAGCTGAGGTTTAGAGTTGCGTTTAGGGTTAGGCCTCTTAGGGTCAGGATTAGGGTTAGGGTTAGGGTTCGGGTTAGGGTTAGGGTTAGTGTTAGGGTTAGGGTTAGGGTTAGGGTTAGGGTTATGTACCTGCGATGCACAGCTGAGGTTTAGAGTTCCATCTAGGGTTAGGAATCTTGGGGTCAGGATTAGGGTTAGGTTTAGGATTAGGGTTAGGGTTACGGTTAGGGTTAGGGTTAGGGTTGGGGTTAGGGTTAGGGTTAGGGTTAGGTACATGCCATGCACAGCTGACGTTTAGAGTTCCGTTTTGGGTTCGGCCTCTTAGGGTCAGGGTTAGGGTTAGGGTTAGGGTTAGGGTTAGGGTTAGGGTTACGTACATGCCATGCACAGCTGAGGTTTAAAGTTGCATTTAGGGTTAGGCCTCTTAGGGTTAGGGTTAGGGTTAGGGTTAGGGTTCTGTACATGCCATGCACAGCTGAGGTTTAGAGTTCCGTCAAGGGTTAGGACCGTTAGGTTCAGGATTAGGGTTAGGGTTAGGGTTAGGGTTAGGGTTAGGGTTAGGGTTAGGGTTACGTACATGCCATGCACAGCTGAGGTTTAGAGTTGCGTTTAGGGTTAGGCCTCTTAGGGTTAGGGTTAAGGTTAGGTTTAGGGTTAGGGTTAGGGTTAGGGTTAGGGTTAGGGTTAGGGTTAGGTACATGCCATGCACAGCTGAGGTTTAGAGTTGCGTTTAGGGTTGGGCCTCTTAGGGTCAGGATTAGGGTTAGGGTTAGGGTTCGGGTTAGGGTTAGGGTTAGGGTTAGGGTTAGGATTAGGGTTAGGGTAAGGGTTAGGGTTAGGTACATGCCATGCACAGCTGAGGTTATAGAGTTCCATCAAGGGTTAGGCCTCTTAGGGTCAGGATTAGTGTTAGGGTTAGTGTTCGGGTTAGCGTTAGGGTTAGTGTTAGGGTTAGGGTTAGGGTTAGGGTTAGGGTTATGTACCTGCCATGCACAGCTGAGGTTTAGAGTTCCGTCTAGGGTTAGGAATCTTAGGGTCAGGATTAGGGTTAGGTTTAGGATTAGGTTTAGGGTTGGGGTTAGGGTTAGGGTTAGGGTTAGGGTTAGGGTTAGGGTTAGGTACATGCCATGCACAGCTGACGTTTAGAGTTCCGTTTTGGGTTCGGCCTCTTAGGGTCAGGGTTAGGGTTAGGGTTAGGGTTAAGGTTAGGGTTACGTACATTCCATGCACAGCTGAGGTTTAGAGTTGCATTTAGGGTTAGGCCTCTTAGGGTTAGGGTTAGGGTTAGGGTTAGGGTTAGGGTTATGTACATGCCATGCACAGCTGAGGTTTAGAGTTCCGTCAAGGGTTAGGACCCTTAGGGTCAGGATTAGGGTTAGGGTTAGGGTTAGGTTTAGGATTAGGGTTAGGGTTAGGGTTAGGGTTAGGGTTAGGTACATGCCATGCACAGCTGACGTTTAGAGTTCCGTTTTGGGTTCGGCCTCTTAGGGTCAGGGTTAGGGTTAGGGTTACGGTTAGGGTTAGGGTTACGTACATGCCATGCACAGCTGAGGTTTAAAGTTGCATTTAGGGTTAGGCCTCTTAGGGTTAGGGTTAGGGTTAGGGTTAGGGTTATGTACATGCCATGCACAGCTGAGGTTTAGAGTTCCGTCAAGGGTTAGGCCTCTTAGGGTCAGGATTAGGGTTAGGGTTAGGGTTCGGGTTAGCGTTAGGGTTAGTGTTAGGGTTAGGGTTAGGGTTAGGGTTATGTACCTGCCATGCACAGCTGAGGTTTAGAGCTCCGTCTAGGGTTAGGACTCTTATGGTCAGGATTAGAGTTAGGTTTAGGATTAGGGTTAGGGTTAGGGTTAGGGTTAGGGTTAGGGTTAGGGTTAGGGTTAGGGTTAGGGTTAGGGTTACGTACATGCCATGCACATCTGAGGTTTAGAGTTCCGTTTAGCGTTAGGTCTCTTAGGGTTAGGGTTAAGTTTAGGGTTAGGGTTAGGGTTAGGGTTAGGGTTAGGGTTAGGGTTAGGGTTAGGGTTAGGGTTATGTACATGCCATGCACAGCTGAGGTTTAGAGTTCCGTCAAGGGTTAGGCCCCTTAGGGTCAGGATTAGAGTTAGGGTTAGGGTTAGGTTTAGGATTAGGGTTAGGGTTAGGGTTAGGGTTAGGGTTAGGTACATGCCATGCACAGCTGACGTTTAGAGTTCCGTTTTGGGTTCGGCCTCTTAGGGTCAGGGTTAGGGTTAGGGTTACGGTTAGGGTTAGGGTTACGTACATGCCATGCACAGCTGAGGTTTAAAGTTGCATTTAGGGTTAGGCCTCTTAGGGTTAGGGTTAGGGTTAGGGTTAGGGTTATGTACATGCCATGCACAGCTGAGGTTTAGAGTTCCGTCAAGGGTTAGGCCTCTTAGGGTCAGGATTAGGGTTAGGGTTAGGGTTCGGGTTAGCGTTAGGGTTAGTGTTAGGGTTAGGGTTAGGGTTAGGGTTATGTACCTGCCATGCACAGCTGAGGTTTAGAGCTCCGTCTAGGGTTAGGACTCTTATGGTCAGGATTAGAGTTAGGTTTAGGATTAGGGTTAGGGTTAGGGTTAGGGTTAGGGTTAGGGTTAGGGTTAGGGTTAGGGTTAGGGTTAGGGTTACGTACATGCCATGCACATCTGAGGTTTAGAGTTCCGTTTAGCGTTAGGTCTCTTAGGGTTAGGGTTAAGTTTAGGGTTAGGGTTAGGGTTCGGGTTAGCGTTAGGGTTAGGGTTAGGGTTAGGGTTAGGGTTAGGGTTAGGGTTAGGGTTAGGGTTAGGGTTAGGTACATGCCATGCACAGCTGACGTTTAGAGTTCCGTTTTGGGTTCGGCCTCTTAGGGTCAGGGTTAGGGTTAGGGTTAGGGTTAGGGTTAGGGTTAGGGTTACGTACATGCCATGCACAGCTGAGGTTTAAAGTTGCATTTAGGGTTAGGCCTCTTAGGGTTAGGGTTAGGGTTAGGGTTAGGGTTATGTACATGCCATGCACAGCTGAGGTTTAGAGTTCCGTCAAGGGTTAGGACTCTTAGGGTCAGGATTAGGGTTAGGGTTAGGGTTAGGGTTAGGGTTAGGGTTAGGGTTAGGGTTACGTACATGCCATGCACAGCTGAGGTTTAGAGTTGCGTTTAGGGTTAGGCCTCTTAGGGTTAGGGTTAAGCTTAGGTTTAGGGTTAGGGTTAGGGTTAGGGTTAGGGTTAGGGCTAGTGTTAACTGCATGCCATGCACAGCTGAGGTTTAGAGTTCCGTTTTGGGTTAGGCCTCTTAGGGTAAGTGTTAGGGTTAGGGTTAGGGTTAGGGTTAGGGTTAGGGTTAGGTACATGCCATGCACAGCTGAGGTTTAGAGTTGCGTTTAGGGTTAGGCCTCTTAGGGTCAGGATTAGGGTTAGGGTTAGGGTTCGGGTTAGCGTTAGGGTTAGGGTTAGGGTTAGGATTAGGGTTAGGGTAAGGGTTAGGGTTAGGTACATGCCATGCACAGCTGAGGTTATAGAGTTCCATCAAGGGTTAGGCCTCTTAGGGTCAGGATTAGTGTTAGGGTTAGGGTTCGGGTTAGAGTTAGGGTTAGTGTTAGGGTTAGGGTTAGGGTTAGGGTTATGTACGTGCCATGCACAGCTGAGGTTTAGAGTTCCGTCTAGGGTTAGGAATCTTAGGGTCAGGATTAGGGTTAGGTTTAGGATTAGGGTTAGGGTTGGGGTTAGGGTTAGGGTTAGGGTTAGGGTTAGGGTTAGGTACATGCCATGCACAGCTGACGTTTAGACTTCCGTTTTGGGTTCGGCCTCTTAGGGTCAGGGTTAGGGTTAGGGTTAGGGTTAGGGTTAGGGTTACGTACATTCCATGCACAGCTGAGGTTTAAAGTTGCATTTAGGGTTAGGCCTCTTAGGGTTAGGGTTAGGGTTAGGGTTAGGGTTAGGGTTAGGGTTAGGGTTATGTACATGCCATGCACAGCTGAGGTTTAGAGTTCCGTCAAGGGTTAGGACCCTTAGGGTCAGGATTAGGGTTAGGGTTAGGGTTAGGTTTAGGATTAGGGTTAGGGTTAGGGTTAGGGTTAGGGTTAGGTACATGCCATGCACAGCTGACGTTTAGAGTTCCGTTTTGGGTTCGGCCTCTTAGGGTCAGGGTTAGGGTTAGGGTTACGGTTAGGGTTAGGGTTACGTACATGCCATGCACAGCTGAGGTTTAAAGTTGCATTTAGGGTTAGGCCTCTTAGGGTTAGGGTTAGGGTTAGGGTTAGGGTTATGTACATGCCATGCACAGCTGAGGTTTAGAGTTCCGTCAAGGGTTAGGCCTCTTAGGGTCAGGATTAGGGTTAGGGTTAGGGTTCGGGTTAGCGTTAGGGTTAGTGTTAGGGTTAGGGTTAGGGTTAGGGTTATGTACCTGCCATGCACAGCTGAGGTTTAGAGCTCCGTCTAGGGTTAGGACTCTTATGGTCAGGATTAGAGTTAGGTTTAGGATTAGGGTTAGGGTTAGGGTTAGGGTTAGGGTTAGGGTTAGGGTTAGGGTTAGGGTTAGGGTTAGGGTTACGTACATGCCATGCACATCTGAGGTTTAGAGTTCCGTTTAGCGTTAGGTCTCTTAGGGTTAGGGTTAAGTTTAGGGTTAGGGTTAGGGTTAGGGTTAGGGTTAGGGTTAGGGTTAGGGTTAGGGTTAGGGTTATGTACATGCCATGCACAGCTGAGGTTTAGAGTTCCGTCAAGGGTTAGGCCCCTTAGGGTCAGGATTAGAGTTAGGGTTAGGGTTAGGTTTAGGATTAGGGTTAGGGTTAGGGTTAGGGTTAGGGTTAGGTACATGCCATGCACAGCTGACGTTTAGAGTTCCGTTTTGGGTTCGGCCTCTTAGGGTCAGGGTTAGGGTTAGGGTTACGGTTAGGGTTAGGGTTACGTACATGCCATGCACAGCTGAGGTTTAAAGTTGCATTTAGGGTTAGGCCTCTTAGGGTTAGGGTTAGGGTTAGGGTTAGGGTTATGTACATGCCATGCACAGCTGAGGTTTAGAGTTCCGTCAAGGGTTAGGCCTCTTAGGGTCAGGATTAGGGTTAGGGTTAGGGTTCGGGTTAGCGTTAGGGTTAGTGTTAGGGTTAGGGTTAGGGTTAGGGTTATGTACCTGCCATGCACAGCTGAGGTTTAGAGCTCCGTCTAGGGTTAGGACTCTTATGGTCAGGATTAGAGTTAGGTTTAGGATTAGGGTTAGGGTTAGGGTTAGGGTTAGGGTTAGGGTTAGGGTTAGGGTTAGGGTTAGGGTTAGGGTTACGTACATGCCATGCACATCTGAGGTTTAGAGTTCCGTTTAGCGTTAGGTCTCTTAGGGTTAGGGTTAAGTTTAGGGTTAGGGTTAGGGTTCGGGTTAGCGTTAGGGTTAGGGTTAGGGTTAGGGTTAGGGTTAGGGTTAGGGTTAGGGTTAGGGTTAGGGTTAGGTACATGCCATGCACAGCTGACGTTTAGAGTTCCGTTTTGGGTTCGGCCTCTTAGGGTCAGGGTTAGGGTTAGGGTTAGGGTTAGGGTTAGGGTTAGGGTTACGTACATGCCATGCACAGCTGAGGTTTAAAGTTGCATTTAGGGTTAGGCCTCTTAGGGTTAGGGTTAGGGTTAGGGTTAGGGTTATGTACATGCCATGCACAGCTGAGGTTTAGAGTTCCGTCAAGGGTTAGGACTCTTAGGGTCAGGATTAGGGTTAGGGTTAGGGTTAGGGTTAGGGTTAGGGTTAGGGTTAGGGTTAGGGTTACGTACATGCCATGCACAGCTGAGGTTTAGAGTTGCGTTTAGGGTTAGGCCTCTTAGGGTTAGGGTTAAGCTTAGGTTTAGGGTTAGGGTTAGGGTTAGGGTTAGGGTTAGGGCTAGTGTTAACTGCATGCCATGCACAGCTGAGGTTTAGAGTTCCGTTTTGGGTTAGGCCTCTTAGGGTAAGTGTTAGGGTTAGGGTTAGGGTTAGGGTTAGGGTTAGGGTTAGGTACATGCCATGCACAGCTGAGGTTTAGAGTTGCGTTTAGGGTTAGGCCTCTTAGGGTCAGGATTAGGGTTAGGGTTAGGGTTCGGGTTAGCGTTAGGGTTAGGGTTAGGGTTAGGATTAGGGTTAGGGTAAGGGTTAGGGTTAGGTACATGCCATGCACAGCTGAGGTTATAGAGTTCCATCAAGGGTTAGGCCTCTTAGGGTCAGGATTAGTGTTAGGGTTAGGGTTCGGGTTAGAGTTAGGGTTAGTGTTAGGGTTAGGGTTAGGGTTAGGGTTATGTACGTGCCATGCACAGCTGAGGTTTAGAGTTCCGTCTAGGGTTAGGAATCTTAGGGTCAGGATTAGGGTTAGGTTTAGGATTAGGGTTAGGGTTGGGGTTAGGGTTAGGGTTAGGGTTAGGGTTAGGGTTAGGTACATGCCATGCACAGCTGACGTTTAGACTTCCGTTTTGGGTTCGGCCTCTTAGGGTCAGGGTTAGGGTTAGGGTTAGGGTTAGGGTTAGGGTTACGTACATTCCATGCACAGCTGAGGTTTAAAGTTGCATTTAGGGTTAGGCCTCTTAGGGTTAGGGTTAGGGTTAGGGTTAGGGTTAGGGTTAGGGTTAGGGTTAGGGTTAGGGTTAGGGTTATGTACATGCCATGCACAGCTGAGGTTTAGAGTTCCGTCAAGGGTTAGGACCCTTAGGGTCAGGATTAGGGTTAGGGTTAGGGTTAGGGTTAGGGTTAGGGTTAGGGTTAGGGTTAGGGTTACGTACATGCCATGCACAGCTGAAGTTTAGAGTTGCGTTTTGGGTTAGGTCTCTTAGGGTTAGGGTTAGGGTTAGGTTTAGGGTTAGGGTTAGGGTTAGGGTTAGGGTTAGGGTTAGGGTTAAGTGCATGCCATGCACAGCTGAGGTTTAGAGTTCCGTTTTGGGTTAGGTCTCTTAGGGTTAGGGTTAGGGTTAAGGTTAGGGTTAGGGTTAGGGTTAGGGTTAGGGTTAGGGTTAGGGTTAGTGTTAACTGCATGCCATGCACAGCTGAGGTTTAGAGTTCCGTTTTGGGTTAGGCCTCTTAGGGTCAGTGTTAGGGTTAGGGTTCGGGTTAGAGTTAGGGTTAGTGTTAGGGTTAGGGTTAGGGTTAGGGTTAGGGTTATGTACGTGCCATGCACAGCTGAGGTTTAGAGTTCCGTCTAGGGTTAGGAATCTTAGGGTCAGGATTAGGGTTAGGTTTAGGATTAGGGTTAGGGTTGGGGTTAGGGTTAGGGTTAGGGTTAGGGTTAGGGTTAGGGTTAGGTACATGCCATGCACAGCTGACGTTTAGACTTCCGTTTTGGGTTCGGCCTCTTAGGGTCAGGGTTAGGGTTAGGGTTAGGGTTAGGGTTAGGGTTACGTACATTCCATGCACAGCTGAGGTTTAAAGTTGCATTTAGGGTTAGGCCTCTTAGGGTTAGGGTTAGTGTTAGGGTTAGGGTTAGGGTTAGGGTTAGGGTTAGGGTTAGGGTTAGGGTTATGTACATGCCATGCACAGCTGAGGTTTAGAGTTCCGTCAAGGGTTAGGACCCTTAGGGTCAGGATTAGGGTTAGGGTTAGGGTTAGGGTTAGCGTTAGGGTTAGGGTTAGGGTTAGGGTTACGTACATGCCATGCACAGCTGAAGTTTAGAGTTGCGTTTTGGGTTAGGTCTCTTAGGGTTAGGGTTAGGGTTAGGTTTAGGGTTAGGGTTAGGGTTAGGGTTAGGGTTAGGGTTAGGGTTAAGTGCATGCCATGCACAGCTGAGGTTTAGAGTTCCGTTTTGGGTTAGGTCTCTTAGGGTTAGGGTTAGGGTTAAGTTTAGGGTTAGGGTTAGGGTTAGGGTTAGGGTTAGTGTTAACTGCATGCCATGCACAGCTGAGGTTTAGAGTTCCGTTTTGGGTTAGGCCTCTTAGGGTCAGTGTTAGGGTTAGGGTTAGGGTTAGGCTTAGGGTTAGGGTTAGGGTTAGGTACATGCCATGCACAGCTGAGGTTTAGAGTTGCGTTTAGGGTTAGGCCTCTTAGGGTCAGGATTAGGGTTAGGGTTAGGGTTCGGGTTAGCGTTAGGGTTAGGGTTAGGATTAGGGTTAGGCTTAGGGTTAGGGTTAGGTACATGCCATGCACAGCTGAGGTTATAGAGTTCCATCAAGGTTTAGGCCTCTTAGGGTCAGGATTAGGGTTAGGGTTAGGGTTCGGGTTAGCGTTAGGGTTAGTGTTAGGGTTAGGTTTAGGGTTAGGGTTAGGGTTATGTACCTGCCATGCACAGCTGAGGTTTAGAGTTCCGTCTAGGGTTAGGAATCTTAGGGTCAGGATTAGGGTTAGGTTTAGGATTAGGGTTAAGGTTAGGGTTAGGGTTAGGGTTAGGGTTAGGGTTAGGGTTAGGGTTAGGGTTAGGTACATGCCATGCACAGCTGACGTTTAAGAGTTCCGTTTTGGGTTAGGCCTCTTAGGGTCAGGGTTAGGGTTAGGGTTAGGGTTAGGGTTAGGGTTACGTACATGCCATGCACAGCTGAGGTTTAAAGTTGCATTTAGGGTTAGGCCTCTTAGGGTTAGGGTTAGGGTTAGGGTTAGGGTTATGTACATGCCATGTACAGCTGAGGTTTAGAGTTCCGTCAAGGGTTAGGCCTCTTAGGGTCAGGATTAGGGTTAGGGTTAGGGTTCGGGTTAGCGTTAGGGTTAGTGTTAGGGTTAGGGTTAGGGTTAGGGTTAGGGTTATGTACCTGCCATGCACAGCTGAGGTTTAGAGCTCCGTCTAGGGTTAGGACTCTTATGGTCAGGATTAGAGTTAGGTTTAGGATTAGGGTTAGGGTTAGGGTTAGGGTTAGGGTTAGGGTTAGGGTTACGTACATGCCATGCACATCTGAGGTTTAGAGTTCCGTTTAGGGTTAGGTCTCTTAGGGTTAGGGTTAAGTTTAGGGTTAGGGTTAGGGTTCGGGTTAGCGTTAGGGTTAGGGTTAGGGTTAGGGTTAGGGTTAGGGTTAGGGTTAGGGTTAGGGTTAGGGTTATGTACATGCCATGCACAGCTGAGGTTTAGAGTTCCGTCAAGGGTTAGGCCTCTTAGGGTCAGGATTAGGGTTAAGTTTAGGGTTAGGGTTAGGGTTAGGTTTAGGATTAGGGTTAGGGTTAGGTTTAGGGTTAGGGTTAGGGTTAGGGTTACGTACATGCCATGCACAGCTGAGGTTTAGAGTTGCATTTAGTGTTAGGCCTCTTAGGGTTAGGGTTAGGGTTAGGGTTAGGGTTATGTACATGCCATGCACAGCTGAGGTTTAGAGTTCCGTCAAGGGTTAGGACCCTTAGGGTCAGGATTAGGGTTAGGGTTAGCGTTAGGGTTAGGGATAGGGTTAGGGTTAGGGTTAGGGTTACGTACATGCCATGCACAGCTGAGGTTTAGAGTTGCGTTTAGGGTTAGGCCTCTTAGGGTTAGGGTTAAGGTTAGGTTTAGGGTTAGGGTTAGGGTTAGGGTTACGTACATGCCATGCACAGCTGAGGTTTAGAGTTGCGTTTAGGGTTAGGCCTCTTAGGGTTAGGGTTAGGGTTAGGGTTAGGGTTAGGGTTAGGGTTAGGGTTAGGGTAAGGTTTAGGGTTAGGGTTAGGGTTAGGGTTAGGGTTAGGGTTAGGTACATGCCATGCACAGCTGAGGTTTAGAGTTGCGTTTAGGGTTAGGCCTCTTAGGGTTAGGGTTAGGGTTAGGGTTAGGGTTAGGGTTACGGTTAAGTGCATGCCATGCACAGCTGAGGTTCAGAGTTGCGTTTAGGGTTAGGCCTCTTAGGGTCAGGATTAGGGTTAGGGTTAGGGTTCGGGTTAGCGTTAGGGTTAGTGTTAGGGTTAGGGTTAGGGTTAGGGTTAGGGTTATGTACCTGCCATGCACAGCTGAGGTTTAGAGTTCCATCTAGGGTTAGGAATCTTGGGGTCAGGTTTAGGGTTAGGTTTAGGATTAGGGTTAGGGTTAGGGTTAGGGTTAGGGTTAGGGTTAGGGTTAGGTACATGCCATGCACAGCTGACGTTTAGAGTTCCATTTTGGGTTCGGCCTCTTAGGGTTAGGGTTAGGGTTAGGGTTAGGGTTCTGTACATGCCATGCACAGCTGAGGTTTAGAGTTCCGTCAAGGGTTAGGACCCTTAGGGTCAGGATTAGGGTTAGGGTTAGGGTTAGGGTTAGGGTTAGGGTTAGGTTTAGGGTTACGTACATGCCATGCACAGCTGAGGTTTAGAGTTGCGTTTAGGGTTAGGCCTCTTAGGGTTAGGGTTAAGGTTAGGTTTAGGGTTAGGGTTAGGGTTAGGGTTAGGGTTAGGGCTAGTGTTAACTGCATGCCATGCACAGCTGAGGTTTAGAGTTCCGTTTTGGGTTAGGCCTCTTAGGGTCAGTGTTAGGGTTAGGGTTAGGGTTAGGGTTAGGGTTAGGGTTAGGGTTAGGGTTAGGTACATGCCATGCACAGCTGAGGTTTAGAGTTGCGTTTAGGGTTAGGCCTCTTAGGGTCAGGATTAGGGTTAGGGTTAGGGTTAGGGTTAGTGTTAGGGTTAGGGTTAGGGTTAGGATTAGGGTTAGGGTAAGGGTTAGGGTTAGGTACATGCCATGCACAGCTGAGGTTATAGAGTTCCATCAAGGGTTAGGCCTCTTAGGGTCAGGATTAGTGTTAGGGTTAGGGTTCGGGTTAGCGTTAGGGTTAGTGTTAGGGTTAGGGTTAGGGTTAGGGTTAGGGTTATGTACCTGCCATGCACAGCTGAGGTTTAGAGTTCCGTCTAGGGTTAGGAATCTTAGGGTCAGGATTAGGGTTAGGTTTAGGATTAGGTTTAGGGTTGGGGTTAGGGTTAGGGTTAGGGTTAGGGTTAGGGTTAGGGTTAGGTACATGCCATGCACAGCTGACGTTTAGAGTTCCGTTTTGGGTTCGGCCTCTTAGGGTCAGGGTTAGGGTTAGGGTTAGGGTTAAGGTTAGGGTTACGTACATTCCATGCACAGCTGAGGTTTAAAGTTGCATTTAGGGTCAGGCCTCTTAGGGTTAGGGTTAGGGTTAGGGTTAGGGTTAGGGTTAGGGTTAGGGTTAGGGTTAGGTACATGCCATGCACAGGTGACGTTTAGAGTTCCGTTTTGGGTTCGGCCTCTTAGGGTCAGGGTTAGGGTTAGGGTTAGGGTTAGGGTTAGGGTTAGGGTTAGGGTTAGGGTTAGGTACATGCCATGCACAGCTGAGGTTTTGAGTTCCGTTTGGGGTTAGGTCTCTTAGGGTTAGGGTTAGGGTTAGGGTTAGGGTTAGGGTTAGGGTTAGGGTTAGGGTTAGGGTTAGGGTTAGGGTTAGGGTTAGGGTTAGGGTTAGGGTTAGGGTTAGAGTTAGGTACATGCCATGCACAGCTGAGGTTTAGAGTTCCGTTTAGGGTTAGGTCACTTAGGGTTAGGGTTAGGCTTAGGGTTAGGCTTAGGGTTAGGGTTATGTACATGCCATGCACAGCTGAGGTTTAGAGTTCCGTCTAGGGTTAGGCCTCTTAGGGTCAGGATTAGGGTTAGGTTTAGGATTAGGGTTAGGGTTAGGGTTAGGGTTAGGGTTAGGTACATGCCGTGCACAGCTCAGGTTTAGAGTTCCGTTCAGGGTTAGGTCTCTTAGGGTTAGGGTTAGGGTTAGGGTTAGGTACATGCCAAGCACAGCTTAGGATTTGAGTTCCGTTTAGGGTTAGGTCTCTTAGGGTTAGGGTTAGGGTTAGGGTTAGGGTTCGGGTTAGGGTTAGGGTTAGGGTTAGGTACATGCCATGCACAGCTGAGGTTTAGAGTTCCGTTTAGTGTTAGGTCTTTTCGGGTTAGGGTTAGGGTTAGGGTTAGGGTTAGGTACATGCCATGGACAGCTGAGGTTTAGAGTTCCGTTTAGGGTTAGCTCTCTTAGGGTCAGTTTTAGGGTTAGGGTTAGGGTTAGGGTTAGGGTTAGGGTTAGGTACATGCCATGCA
>NW_026599614.1:310000-312500 GCF_023634155.1 Falco peregrinus | reverse complement strand
GGTTAGGGTTAGGGTTAGGGTTAGGGTTAGGTACACGCCATGCACAGCTGTAGGTTTGGAGTTCCATTTAGGGTTAGGTCTTTTAGGGTTAGGGTTAGGGTTAGGGTTAGGGTTAGGGTTAGGGTTAGGGTTAGGGTTAGGGTTAGGGTTAGGGTTAGGGTTAGGGTTAGGGTTAGGGTTAGGGTTAGGTACATGCCATGCACAGCTGAGGTTTTGAGTTCCGTTTAGGGTTAGGTCTATTAGGGTTAGGGTTAGGGTTAGGATTAGGGTTAGGGTTAGGGTTAGGGTTAGGGTTAGGGTTAGGGTTAGAGTTAGTGTTAGGGTTAGGTATATGCCATGCACAACTGAGGTTTAGAGTTCCGTTTAGGGTTAGGTCTCTTAGGGTTAGGGTTAGGGTTAGGGTTAGGGTTAGGGTTAGGGTTAGGTACATGCCATGCACAGCTGAGGTTTTGAGTTCCGTTTAGGGTTAGCTCTCTTAGGGTCAGTTTTAGGGTTAGAGTTAGGGTTAGGGTTAGGGTTGGGGTTAGGGTTAGGTTTAGGTTTAGGGTTAGGGTTAGGGTTAGGGTTAGGGTTATGTACATGCCATGCACAGCTGAGGTTTTGAGTTCCGTCTCGGGTTAGGCGTCTTAGGGTCAGAATTAGGGTTAGGTTTAGGATTAGGGTTAGGGTTAGGGTTAGGGTTAGGGTTAGGTTTAGGGTTAGGTACATGCCATGCACAGCTGAGGTTTAGAGTTCCGTTTAGGATTAGGTCTTTTAGAGTTAGGATTAGGGTTAGGGTTAGGGTTAGGGTTAGGTACATGCCATGCACAGCTGAGGTTTTGAATTCCGTTTAGGGTTAGGTCTCTTAGGGTTAGGGTTAGGGTTAGGGTTAGGGTTAGGGTTAGGGTTAGGGTTAGGGTTAGGTACATGCCATGCACAGCTGAGGTTTAGAGTTCCGTTTAGGGTTAGGTCTTTTAGGGTTAGGGTTAGGGTTAGGGTTAGGTACATGCCATGCACAGCTGAGGTTTTGAATTCCGTTTAGGGTTAGGTCTCTTAGGGTTAGGGTTAGGGTTAGGGTTAGGGTTAAGGTTAGGGTTAGGGTTAGGGTTAGGGTTAGGGTTAGGTACATGCCATGCACAGCTGAGGTTTTGAGTTCCGTTTAGGGTTAGGTCTCTTAGGGTTAGGGTTAGGGTTAGGGTTAGGGTTAGGGTTAGGATTAGGGTTAGGGTTAGGGTTAGGTTTAGGGTTAGGGTTAGGGTTAGGGTTAGGGTTAGGGTTAGGGTTAGGGTTAGGGTTAGGGTTAGGGTTAGGGTTAGGGTTAGGGTTAGGGTTAGAGTTAGTGTTAGGGTTAGGTATATGCCATGCACAGCTGAGGTTTCGAGATCCGTTTAGGGTTAGGTCTCTTAGGGTTAGGGTTAGGGTTAGGGTTAGGGTTAGGGTTAGTGTTAGGGTTAGGGTTAGGGTAAGGTACATGCCAAGCACAGATGAGGTTTTGAGTTCCATTTAGGGTTAGGTCTCTTAGGTTTAGGGTTAGGGTTAGGTACATGCCATGCACAGCTGAGGTTTAGAGTTCCGTTTAGGGTTAGCTCTCTTAGGGTCAGTTTTAGGGTTAGGGTTAGGGTTAGGGTTAGGGTTAGGGTTAGGGTTAGGGTTAGGGTTAGGGTTAGGGTTAGGGTTAGGGTAAGGTACATGCCATGCACAGCTGAGGTTTTGAATTCCGTTTAGGGTTAGGTCTCTTAGGGTTAGGGTTAGGGTTAGGGTTAGGGTTAGGGTTAGGGTTAGGGTTAGGGTTAGGGTTAGGGTTAGGTACATGCCATGCACAGCTGAGGTTTTGAGTTCCGTTTAGGGTTAGGTCTCTTAGGGTTAGGGTTAGGGTTATGGTTAGGGTTAGGGTTAGGTACATGCCACGCACAGCTGAGGTTTAGAGTTCCGTTTAGGGTTAGGTCTTTTAGGGTTAGGGTTAGGGTTAGGGTTAGGGTTAGGGTTAGGGTTAGGGTTAGGGTTAGGGTTAGGGTTAGGGTTAGGGTTAGGGTTAGGTACATGCCATGCACAGCTGAGGTTTAGAGTTCCGTTTAGGGTTAGGTCTCTTAGGCTTAGGGTTAAGGTTAGGGTTAGGGTTAGGGTTAGGGTTAGGTACATGCCATGCACAGCTGTAGGTTTAGAGTTCCGTTTAGGGTTAGGTCTTTTAGGGTTAGGGTTAGGGTTAGGGTTAGGGTTAGGGTTAGGGTTAGGGTTAGGGTTAGGGTTAGGGTTAGGTACATGCCATGCACAGCTGAGGTTTAGAGATCCGTTCAGGGTTAGGTCTCTTAGGGTTAGGGTTAGGGTTAGGGTTAGGTACATGCCAAGCACAGCTTAGGTTTTGAGTTCCGTTTAGGGTTAGGTCTCTTAGGGTTAGGGTTAGGGTTAGGGTTAGGGTTAGGGTTACGGTTAGGGTTAGGGTTAGGGTTAGGGTTAGGGTTAGGTACATGCCATGCACAGCTGTAGGTTTAGAGTTCCGTTTAGGGTTAGGTCTTTTAGGGTT
>NW_026599614.1:287500-292500 GCF_023634155.1 Falco peregrinus | reverse complement strand
GCCTCTTAGGGTCAGGATTAGGGTTAGGTTTAGGATTAGGGTTAGGGTTAGGGTTAGGGTTAGGGTTAGGTACATGCCATGCACAACTGAGGTTTAGAGTTCCGTTCAGGGTTAGGTCTCTTAGGGTTAGGGTTAAGGTTAGGGTTACGGTTAGGGTTAGGGTTAGGGTTAGGGTTAGGTACATGCCATGCACAGCTGTAAGTTTAGAGTTCCGTTTAGGGTTAGGTCTTTTAGGGTTAGGGTTAGGGTTAGGGTTAGGGTTAGGGTTAGCTACATGCCATGCACAGCTGAGGTTTTGAGTTCCGTTTAGGGTTAGGTCTCTTACGGTTAGGGTTCGGGTTCGGGTTAGGGTTAGGGTTAGGGTTAGGGTTAGGGTTAGGGTTAGGGTTAGGGTTAGGGTTAGGGTTAGGTACATGCCATGCACAGCTGAGGTTTAGAGTTCCGTTTAGGGTTAGCTCTCTTAGGGTCAGTTTTAGGGTTAGGGTTAGGGTTAGGGTTAGGGTTAGGGTTATGTACATGCCATGCACAGCTGAGGTTTAGAGTTCCGTTTAGGGTTAGGTCTCTTAGGCTTAGGGTTAAGGTTAGGGTTAGGGTTAGGGTTAGGGTTAGGGTTAGGTACATGCCATGCACAGCTGTAGGTTTAGAGTTCCGTTTAGGGTTAGGTCTTTTAGGGTTAGGGTTAGGGTTAGGGTTAGGGTTAGGGTTAGGGTTAGGGTTAGGGTTAGGGTTAGGGTTAGGGTTAGGGTTAGGGTTAGGGTTAGGGTTAGGGTTAGGGTTAGGTACATGCCGTGCACAACTGAGGTTTAGAGATCCGTTCAGGGTTAGGTCTCTTAGGGTTAGGGTTAGGGTTAGGGTTAGGTACATGCCAAGCACAACTTAGGTTTTGAGTTCCGTTTAGGGTTAGGTCTCTTAGGGTTAGGGTTAGGGTTAGGGTTAGGGTTAGGGTTAGGGTTAGGTACATGCCATGCACAGCTGTAAGTTTAGAGTTCCGTTTAGGGTTAGGTCTTTTAGGGTTAGGGTTAGGGTTAGGGTTAGGGTTAGGGTTAGCTACATGCCATGCACAGCTGAGGTTTTGAGTTCCGTTTAGGGTTAGGTCTCTTACGGTTAGGGTTCGGGTTCGGGTTAGGGTTAGGGTTAGGGTTAGGGTTAGGGTTAGGGTTAGGGTTAGGGTTAGGGTTAGGGTTAGGTACATGCCATGCACAGCTGAGGTTTAGAGTTCCGTTTAGGGTTAGCTCTCTTAGGGTCAGTTTTAGGGTTAGGGTTAGGGTTAGGGTTAGGGTTAGGGTTATGTACATGCCATGCACAGCTGAGGTTTAGAGTTCCGTTTAGGGTTAGGTCTCTTAGGCTTAGGGTTAAGGTTAGGGTTAGGGTTAGGGTTAGGGTTAGGGTTAGGTACATGCCATGCACAGCTGTAGGTTTAGAGTTCCGTTTAGGGTTAGGTCTTTTAGGGTTAGGGTTAGGGTTAGGGTTAGGGTTAGGGTTAGGGTTAGGGTTAGGGTTAGGGTTAGGGTTAGGGTTAGAGTTAGGGTTAGGGTTATGTACATGCCATGCACAGCTGAGGTTTAGCGTTCCGTCTAGGTTAGGCCTCTTAGGGTCAGGATTAGGGTTAGGTTTAGGATTAGGGTTAGGGTTAGGGTTAGGGTTAGGGTTAGGGTTAGGTACATGCCATGCACAACTGAGGTTTAGAGTTCCGTTCAGGGTTAGGTCTCTTAGGGTTAGGGTTAAGGTTAGGGTTACGGTTAGGGTTAGGGTTAGGGTTAGGGTTAGGTACATGCCATGCACAGCTGTAGGTTTAGAGTTCCGTTTAGGGTTAGGTCTTTTAGGGTTAGGGTTAGGGTTAGGGTTAGGGTTAGGGTTAGGGTTAGGGTTAGGGTTAGGGTTAGGGTTAGGGTTAGGTACATGCCATGCATAGCTGAGGTTTAGAGTTCCGTTTAGGGTTAGGTCTCTTAGGGTTAGGGTTAGGGTTAGGGTTAGGGTTAGGGTTAGGGTTAGGGTTAGTGTTAGGGTTAGGGTTAGGGTTAGGTACATGCCATGCACAGCTGAGGTTTAGAGTTCCGTTTAGGGTTAGGTCTTTTAGGGTTAGGGTTAGGGTTAGGGTTAGGGTTAGGGTTAGGGTTAGGTACATGCCATGCACAGCTGAGGTTTTGAATTCCGTTTAGGGTTAGGTCTCTTAGGGTTAGGGTTAGGGTTAGGGTTAGGGTTAGGGTTAGGGTTAGGTACATGCCATGCACAGCTGAGGTTTTGAGTTCCGTGTAGGGTTAGGTCTATTAGGGTTAGGGTTAGGGTTAGGGTTAGGGTTAGGGTTAGGGTTAGGGTTAGGGTTAGGGTTAGGGTTAGGATTAGGGTTAGGGTTAGGGTTAGAGTTAGTGTTAGGGTTAGGTATATGCCATGCACAGCTGAGGTTTAGAGTTCCGTTTAGGGTTAGGTCTCTTAGGGTTAGGGTTAGGGTTAGGGTTAGGGTTAGGTACATGCCATGCACAGCTGAGGTTTTGAGTTCCGTTTAGGGTTAGGTCTCTTAGGGTTAGGGTTAGGGTTAGGGTTAGGGTTAGGGTTAGGGTTAGGTACATGCCACGCACAGCTGAGGTTTAGAGTTCCGTTTAGGGTTAGGTCTTTTAGGGTTAGGGTTAGGGTTAGGGTTAGGGTTAAGTACATGCCAAGCACAGCTGAGGTTTTGAGTTCCGCTTAGGGTTAGGTCTTTTAGGGTTAGGGTTAGGGTTAGGGTTAGGGTTAGGGTTAGGGTTAGGGTTAGGTACATGCCATGCAGAGCTGAGGTTTTGAATTCCGTTTAGGGTTAGGTCTCTTAGGGTTAGGGTTAGTGTTAGGGTTAGGGTTAGGGTTAGGGTTAGGGTTAGGGTTAGGGTTAGGGTTAGGTACATGCCATGCACAGCTGAGGTTTAGAGTTCCGTTTAGGGTTAGGTCTATTAGGGTTAGGGTTAGGGTTAGGGTTAGGGTTAGGGTTAGGGTTAGGGTTAGGGTTAGGGTTAGGGTTATGTACATGCCATGCACAGCTGAGGTTTAGAGTTCCGTCTCGGGTTAGGCCTCTTAGGGTCAGGATTATGGTTAGGTTTAGGGTTAGGGTTAGGGTTAGGGTTAGGGTTAGGGTTAGGGTTAGGGTTAGGGTTAGGGTTAGGGTTAGGGTTAGGGTTAGGGTTAGGGTTAGGGTTAGGGTTAGGTACATGCCATGCACAGCTGTAGATTTAGAGTTCCGTTTAGGGTTAGGTCTCTTAGGGTTAGGGTTAGGGTTAGGGTTAGGGTTAGGGTTAGGGTTAGGGTTAGGGTTAGGGTTAGGTACATGCCATGGACAGCTGTAGATTTAGAGTTCCGTTTAGGGTTAGGTCTTTTAGGGTTAGGGTTAGGGTTAGGGTTAGGGTTAGGGTTAGGGTTACGGTTAGGTTTAGGTACATGCCATGCACAGCTGAGGTTTAGAGTTCCGTTTAGGGTTAGGTCTCTTAGGGTTAGGGTTAGGGTTAGGGTTAGGGTTAGGTACATGCCATGCACAACTGAGGTTTAGAGTTCCGTTCAGGGTTAGGTCTCTTAGGGTTAGGGTTAAGGTTAGGGTTACGGTTAGGGTTAGGGATAGGGTTAGGGTTAGGTACATGCCATGCACAGCTGTAGGTTTAGAGTTCCGTTTAGGGTTAGGTCTTTTAGGGTTAGGGTTAGGGTTAGGGTTAGGGTTAGGGTTAGGGTTAGGGTTAGGGTTAGGGTTAGGGTTAGGGTTAGGGTTAGGGTTAGGTACATGCCATGCATAGCTGAGGTTTAGAGTTCCGTTTAGGGTTAGGTCTCTTAGGGTTAGGGTTAGGGTTAGGGTTAGGGTTAGGGTTAGGGTTAGTGTTAGGGTTAGGGTTAGGGTTAGGTACATGCCATGCACAGCTGAGGTTTAGAGTTCCGTTTAGGGTTAGGTCTTTTAGGGTTAGGGTTAGGGTTAGGGTTAGGGTTAGGGTTAGGGTTAGGTACATGCCATGCACAGCTGAGGTTTTGAATTCCGTTTAGGGTTAGGTCTCTTAGGGTTAGGGTTAGGGTTAGGGTTAGGGTTAGGGTTAGGGTTAGGGTTAGGGTTAGGTACATGCCATGCACAGCTGAGGTTTTGAGTTCCGTGTAGGGTTAGGTCTATTAGGGTTAGGGTTAGGGTTAGGGTTAGGGTTAGGGTTAGGGTTAGGGTTAGGGTTAGGATTAGGGTTAGGGTTAGGGTTAGAGTTAGTGTTAGGGTTAGGTATATGCCATGCACAGCTGAGGTTTAGAGTTCCGTTTAGGGTTAGGTCTCTTAGGGTTAGGGTTAGGGTTAGGGTTAGGGTTAGGTACATGCCATGCACAGCTGAGGTTTTGAGTTCCGTTTAGGGTTAGGTCTCTTAGGGTTAGGGTTAGGGTTAGGGTTAGGGTTAGGGTTAGGGTTAGGTACATGCCACGCACAGCTGAGGTTTAGAGTTCCGTTTAGGGTTAGGTCTTTTAGGGTTAGGGTTAGGGTTAGGGTTAGGGTTAAGTACATGCCAAGCACAGCTGAGGTTTTGAGTTCCGCTTAGGGTTAGGTCTTTTAGGGTTAGGGTTAGGGTTAGGGTTAGGGTTAGGGTTAGGGTTAGGGTTAGGGTTAGGTACATGCCATGCACAGCTGAGGTTTTGAATTCCGTTTAGGGTTAGGTCTCTTAGGGTTAGGGTTAGGGTTAGGGTTAGGGTTAGGGTTAGGGTTAGGGTTAGGGTTAGGGTTAGGGTTAGGGTTAGGTACATGCCATGCACAGCTGAGGTTTAGAGTTCCGTTTAGGGTTAGGTCTATTAGGGTTAGGGTTAGGGTTAGGGTTAGGGTTAGGGTTAGGGTTAGGGTTAGGGTTAGGGTTAGGGTTATGTACATGCCATGCACAGCTGAGGTTTAGAGTTCCGTCTCGGGTTAGGCCTCTTAGGGTCAGGATTATGGTCAGTTTTAGGGTTAGGGTTAGGGTTAGGATTAGGGTTAGGGTTAGGTACATGCCATGCACAGCTGAGGTTTAGAGTTCCGTTTAGGGTTAGGTCTC
>NW_026599614.1:240000-242500 GCF_023634155.1 Falco peregrinus | reverse complement strand
CGGTTAGGTTTAGGGTTAGGGTTAGGTACATGCCAAGCACAGATGAGGTTTTGAGTTCCATTTAGGGTTAGGTCTCTTAGGGTTAGGGTTAGGGTTAGGGTTAGGGTTAGGTACATGCCATGCACAGCTGAGGTTTTGAGTTCCATTTAGGGTTAGGTCTCTTAGGGTTAGGGTTAGGGTTAGGGTTAGGGTTAGGGTTAGGTACATGCCATGCACAACTGAGGGTTAGGGTTAGGGTTAGGGTTAGGGTTAGGGTTAGGGTTAGGGTTAGGGTTAGGGTTAGGGTTAGGGTTAGGGTTAGGGTTAGGGTTAGGGTTAGGGTTAGGGTTAGGGTTAGGGTTAGGGTTAGGTACATGCCATGCACAGCTGAGGTTTAGAGTTCCGTTTAGGGTTAGGTCTCTTAGGGTTAGGGTTAGGGTTAGGGTTAGGGTTAGGGTTAGGGTTAGGGTTAGGGTTAGGGTTAGGGTTAGGGTTAGGGTTAGGGTTAGGGTTAGGGTTAGGGTTAGGGTTAGGGTTAGGGTTAGTGTTAGGGTTAGGGTTAGGTACATGCCATGCACAGCTGAGGTTTAGAGTTCCGTTTAGGGTTAGGTCTCTTAGGGTTAGGGTTACGGTTAGGGTTAGGGTTAGGTACATGCCATGCACAGCTGTAGGTTTAGAGTTCCGTTTAGGGTTAGGTCTTTTAGGGTTAGGGTTAGGGTTAGGGTTAGGGTTAGGGTTAGGGTTAGGGTTAGGGTTAGGGTTAGGGTTACGGTTAGGGTTAGGGTTAGGGTTAGGTACATGCCGTGCACAGCTGAGGTTTAGAGATCCGTTCAGGGTTAGGTCTCTTAGGGTTAGGGTTAGGGTTAGGGTTAGGTACATGCCAAGCACAGCTTAGGTTTTGAGTTCCGTTTAGGGTTAGGTCTCATAGGGTTAGGGTTAGGGTTAGGGTTACGGTTCGGGTTAGGGTTAGGGTTAGGGTTAGGGTTAGGGTTAGGGTTAGGGTTAGGGTTAGGTACATGCCATGCACAGCTGAGGTTTAGAGTTCTGTTTAGGGTTAGGTCTCTTAGGGTTAGGGTTAGGGTTAGGGTTAGGGTTAGGGTTAGGGTTAGGGTTAGGGTTAGGGTTAGGGTTAGGGTTAGGGTTAGGGTTACGGTTAGGTTTAGGGTTAGGGTTAGGTACATGCCAAGCACAGATGAGGTTTTGAGTTCCATTTAGGGTTAGGTCTCTTAGGGTTAGGGTTAGGGTTAGGGTTAGGGTTAGGGTTAGGTACATGCCATGCACAGCTGAGGTTTTGAGTTCCATTTAGGGTTAGGTCTCTTAGGGTTAGGGTTAGGGTTAGGGTTAGGGTTAGGTACATGCCATGCACAACTGAGGGTTAGGGTTAGGGTTAGGGTTAGGGTTAGGGTTAGGGTTAGGGTTAGGGTTAGGGTTAGGGTTAGGGTTAGGGTTAGGGTTAGGGTTAGGGTTAGGGTTAGGGTTAGGTACATGCCATGCACAGCTGAGGTTTAGAGTTCCGTTTAGGGTTAGGTCTCTTAGGGTTAGGGTTAGGGTTAGGGTTAGGGTTAGGGTTAGGGTTAGCGTTAGGGTTAGGGTTAGGGTTAGGGTTAGGGTTAGGGTTAGGGTTAGGGTTAGGGTTAGGTACATGCCACGCACAGCTGAGGTTTAGAGTTCCGTTTAGGGTTAGGTCTCTTAGGCTTAGGGTTAAGGTTAGGGTTAGGGTTAGGGTTAGGGTTAGGGTTAGGTACATGCCATGCACAGCTGTAGGTTTAGAGTTCCGTTTAGGGTTAGGTCTTTTAGGGTTAGGGTTAGGGTTAGGGTTAGGGTTAGGGTTAGGGTTAGGGTTAGGGTTAGGGTTAGGGTTAGGGTTAGGGTTAGGGTTAGGGTTAGGTACATGCCGTGCACAGCTGAGGTTTAGAGATCCGTTCAGGCTTAGGTCTCTTAGGGTTAGGGTTAGGGTTAGGGTTAGGTACATGCCAAGCACAGCTTAGGTTTTGAGTTCCGTTTAGGGTTAGGTCTTTTAGGGTTAGGGTTAGGGTTAGGGTTAGGGTTAGGGTTAGGGTTAGGGTTAGGGTTAGGGTTAGGGTTAGGGTTAGGGTTAGGGTTAGGTACATGCCGTGCACAGCTGAGGTTTAGAGATCCGTTCAGGGTTAGGTCTCTTAGGGTTAGGGTTAGGGTTAGGGTTAGGTACATGCCAAGCACAGCTTAGGTTTTGAGTTCCGTTTAGGGTTAGGTCTCATAGGGTTAGGGTTAGGGTTAGGGTTACGGTTCGTGTTAGGGTTAGGGTTAGGGTTAGGGTTAGGGTTAGGGTTAGGGTTAGGGTTAGGGTTAGGTACATGCCATGCACAGCTGAGGTTTAGAGTTCTGTTTAGGGTTAGGTCTCTTAGGGTTAGGGTTAGGGTTAGGGTTAGGGTTAGGGTTAGGGTTAGGGTTAGGGTTAGGGTTAGGGTTAGGGTTAGGGTTAGGGTTAGGGTTAGGGTTACGGTTAGGTTTAGGGTTAGGGTTAGGTACATGCCAAGCACAG
>NW_026599614.1:227500-232500 GCF_023634155.1 Falco peregrinus | reverse complement strand
TGCCTTGCACAGCTGAGGTTTTGAGTTCCGTTTAGGGTTAGGTCTCTTAGGGTTAGGGTTAGGGTTAGGGATAGGGTTAGGGTTAGGTACATGCCATGCACAGCTGAGGTTTTGAGTTCCGTTTAGGGTTACGTCTCTTAGGGTTAGGGTTAGGGTTAGGGTTAGGGTTAGGGTTAGGGTTAGGGTTAGGGTTAGGTATATGCCATGCACAGCTGAGGTTTTGAGTTCCGTTTAGGGTTAGGTCTCTTAGGGTTAGGGTTACGGTTAGGGTTAGGGTTAGGTACATGCCATGCACAGCTGAGGTTTAGAGTTCCGTCTAGGGTTAGGCCTCTTAGGGTCAGGATTAGGGTTAGGATTAGGATTAGGGTTAGGGTTAGGGTTAGGGTTAGGGTTAGGGTTAGGGTTAGGTACATGCCACGCACAGCTGAGGTTTAGAGTTCCGTTTAGGGTTAGGTCTTTTAGGGTTAGGGTTGGGGTTAGGGTTAGGGTTAGGGTTAGGGTTAGGGTTAGGGTTAGGGTTAGTGTTAGGGTTAGGGTTAGGTACATGCCATGCACAGCTGAGGTTTAGAGTTCCGTTTAGGGTTAGGTCTCTTAGGGTTAGGGTTACGGTTAGGGTTAGGGTTAGGTACATGCCATGCACAGCTGTAGGTTTAGAGTTCCGTTTAGGGTTAGGTCTTTTAGGGTTAGGGTTAGGGTTAGGGTTAGGGTTAGGGTTAGGGTTAGGGTTAGGGTTACGGTTAGGGTTAGGGTTAGGGTTAGGTACATGCCGTGCACAGCTGAGGTTTAGAGATCCGTTCAGGGTTAGGTCTCTTAGGGTTAGGGTTAGGGTTAGGGTTAGGTACATGCCAAGCACAGCTTAGGTTTTGAGTTCCGTTTAGGGTTAGGTCTCATAGGGTTAGGGTTAGGGTTAGGGTTAGGGTTAGGGTTAGGGTTAGGGTTAGGGTTAGGGTTAGGGTTAGGGTTAGGGTTAGGGTTACGGTTAGGTTTAGGGTTAGGGTTAGGTACATGCCAAGCACAGATGAGGTTTTGAGTTCCATTTAGGGTTAGGTCTCTTAGGGTTAGGGTTAGGGTTAGGGTTAGGTACATGCCATGCACAGCTGAGGTTTTGAGTTCCATTTAGGGTTAGGTCTCTTAGGGTTAGGGTTAGGGTTAGGGTTAGGGTTAGGTACATGCCATGCACAACTGAGGGTTAGGGTTAGGGTTAGGGTTAGGGTTAGGGTTAGGGTTAGGGTTAGGGTTAGGGTTAGGGTTAGGGTTAGGGTTAGGGTTAGGGTTAGGGTTAGGGTTAGGTACATGCCATGCACAGCTGAGGTTTAGAGTTCCGTTTAGGGTTAGGTCTCTTAGGGTTAGGGTTAGGGTTAGGGTTAGGGTTAGGGTTAGGGTTAGGGTTAGGGTTAGGGTTAGGGTTAGGGTTAGGGTTAGGGTTAGGGTTAGGGTTAGGGTTAGGGTTAGGGTTAGGTACATGCCACGCACAGCTGAGGTTTAGAGTTCCGTTTAGGGTTAGGTCTCTTAGGCTTAGGGTTAAGGTTAGGGTTAGGGTTAGGGTTAGGGTTAGGGTTAGGGTTAGGTACATGCCATGCACAGCTGTAGGTTTAGAGTTCCGTTTAGGGTTAGGTCTTTTAGGGTTAGGGTTAGGGTTAGGGTTAGGGTTAGGGTTAGGGTTAGGGTTAGGGTTAGGGTTAGGGTTAGGGTTAGGTACATGCCGTGCACAGCTGAGGTTTAGAGATCCGTTCAGGCTTAGGTCTCTTAGGGTTAGGGTTAGGGTTAGGGTTAGGTACATGCCAAGCACAGCTGAGGTTTAGAGTTCCGTTTAGGGTTAGGTCTCTTAGGGTTAGGGTTAGGGTTAGGGTTACGGTTACGGTTAGGGTTAGGGTTAGGGTTAGGGTTAGGTACATGCCATGCACAGCTGTAGGTTTAGAGTTCCGTTTAGGGTTAGGTCTTTTAGGGTTAGGGTTAGGGTTAGGGTTAGGGTTAGGGTTAGGGTTAGGGTTAGGGTTAGGTACATGCCATGCACAGCTGAGGTTTAGAGTTCCGTTTAGGGTTAGGTCTCTTAGGGTTAGGGTTAGGGTTAGGGATAGGGTTAGGGTTAGGGTTAGGGTTAGGGTTAGGGTTACGGTTAGGGTTAGGGTTAGGGTTAGGTACATGCCAAGCACAGATGAGGTTTTGAGTTCCATTTAGGGTTAGGTCTCTTAGGGTTAGGGTTAGGGTTAGGGTTAGGGTTAGGTACATGCCATGCACAACTGAGGTTTAGAGTTCCGTTTAGGGTTAGGTCTTTTAGGGTTAGGGTTAGGGTTAGGGTTAGGGTTAGGGTTAGGGTTACGGTTAGGTTTAGGGTTAGGGTTAGGTACATGCCAAGCACAGATGAGGTTTTGAGTTCCATTTAGGGTTAGGTCTCTTAGGGTTAGGGTTAGGGTTAGGGTTAGGGTTAGGTACATGCCATGCACAGCTGAGGTTTAGAGTTCCGTTTAGGGTTAGGTCTTTTAGGGTTAGGGTTAGGGTTAGGGTTAGGGTTAGGGTTAGGTACATGCCACGCACAGCTGAGGTTTAGAGTTCCGTTTAGGGTTAGGTCTTTTAGGGTTAGGGTTAGGGGTAGGGTTAGGGTTAGGGTTAGGGTTAGGGTTAGGTACATGCCATGCACAGCTGAGGTTTAGAGTTCCGTTTAGGGTTAGGTCTCTTAGGTTTAGGGTTAAAGTTATGGTTAGGGTTAGGGTTAGGGTTAGGGTTAGGTACATGCCATGCACAGCTGTAGGTTTAGAGTTCCGTTTAGGGTTAGGTCTCTTAGGGTTAGGGTTAGGGTTAGGGTTAGGGTTAGGGTTAGGGTTAGGGTTAGGTACATGCCGTGCACAGCTGAGGTTTAGAGATCCGTTCAGGGTTAGGTCTCTTAGGGTTATGGTTAGGGTTAGGGTTAGGTACTTGCCAAGCACAGCTTAGGTTTTGAGTTCCGTTTAGGGTTAGGTCTCTTAGGGTTAGGGTTAGGGTTAGGGTTACGGTTAGGGTTAGGGTTAGGGTTAGGGTTAGGGTTAGGTACATGCCATGCACAGCTGTAGGTTTAGAGTTCCGTTTAGGGTTAGGTCTTTTAGGGTTAGGGTTAGGGTTAGGGTTAGGGTTAGGGTTAGGGTTAGGGTTAGGGTTAGGGTTAGGTACATGCCATGCACAGCTGAGGTTTAGAGTTCCGTTTAGGGTTAGGTCTCTTAGGGTTAGGGTTAGGGTTAGGGATAGGGTTAGGGTTAGGGTTAGGGTTAGGGTTAGGGTTACGGTTAGGGTTAGGGTTAGGGTTAGGTACATGCCAAGCACAGATGAGGTTTTGAGTTCCATTTAGGGTTAGGCCTCTCAGGGTTAGGGTTAGGGTTAGGGTTAGGGTTAGGTACATGCCATGCACAACTGAGGTTTAGAGTTCCGTTTAGGGTTAGGTCTTTTAGGGTTAGGGTTAGGGTTAGGGTTAGGGTTAGGTACATGCCTTGCACAGCTGAGGTTTTGAGTTCCGTTTAGGGTTAGGTCTCTTAGGGTTAGGGTTAGGGTTAGGGATAGGGTTAGGGTTAGGTACATGCCATGCACAGCTGAGGTTTTGAGTTCCGTTTAGGGTTACGTCTCTTAGGGTTAGGGTTAGGGTTAGGGTTAGGGTTAGGGTTAGGGTTAGGGTTAGGGTTAGGTATATGCCATGCACAGCTGAGGTTTTGAGTTCCGTTTAGGGTTAGGTCTCTTAGGGTTAGGGTTACGGTTAGGGTTAGGGTTAGGTACATGCCATGCACAGCTGAGGTTTAGAGTTCCGTCTAGGGTTAGGCCTCTTAGGGTCAGGATTAGGGTTAGGATTAGGATTAGGGTTAGGGTTAGGGTTAGGGTTAGGGTTAGGGTTAGGGTTAGGTACATGCCACGCACAGCTGAGGTTTAGAGTTCCGTTTAGGGTTAGGTCTTTTAGGGTTAGGGTTGGGGTTAGGGTTAGGGTTAGGGTTAGGGTTAGGGTTAGGGTTAGGGTTAGTGTTAGGGTTAGGGTTAGGTACATGCCATGCACAGCTGAGGTTTAGAGTTCCGTTTAGGGTTAGGTCTCTTAGGGTTAGGGTTACGGTTAGGGTTAGGGTTAGGTACATGCCATGCACAGCTGTAGGTTTAGAGTTCCGTTTAGGGTTAGGTCTTTTAGGGTTAGGGTTAGGGTTAGGGTTAGGGTTAGGGTTAGGGTTAGGGTTAGGGTTAGGGTTACGGTTAGGGTTAGGGTTAGGGTTAGGTACATGCCGTGCACAGCTGAGGTTTAGAGATCCGTTCAGGGTTAGGTCTCTTAGGGTTAGGGTTAGGGTTAGGGTTAGGTACATGCCAAGCACAGCTTAGGTTTTGAGTTCCGTTTAGGGTTAAGTCTCATAGGGTTAGGGTTAGGGTTAGGGTTACGGTTCGGGTTAGGGTTAGGGTTAGGGTTAGGGTTAGGGTTAGGGTTAGGGTTAGGGTTAGGTACATGCCATGCACAGCTGAGGTTTAGAGTTCTGTTTAGGGTTAGGTCTCTTAGGGTTAGGGTTAGGGTTAGGGTTAGGGTTAGGGTTAGGGTTAGGGTTAGGGTTAGGGTTAGGGTTACGGTTAGGTTTAGGGTTAGGGTTAGGTACATGCCAAGCACAGATGAGGTTTTGAGTTCCATTTAGGGTTAGGTCTCTTAGGGTTAGGGTTAGGGTTAGGGTTAGGGTTAGGTACATGCCATGCACAGCTGAGGTTTTGAGTTCCATTTAGGGTTAGGTCTCTTAGGGTTAGGGTTAGGGTTAGGGTTAGGGTTAGGTACATGCCATGCACAACTGAGGGTTAGGGTTAGGGTTAGGGTTAGGGTTAGGGTTAGGGTTAGGGTTAGGGTTAGGGTTAGGGTTAGGGTTAGGGTTAGGGTTAGGGTTAGGGTTAGGGTTAGGTACATGCCATGCACAGCTGAGGTTTAGAGTTCCGTTTAGGGTTAGGTCTCTTAGGGTTAGGGTTAGGGTTAGGGTTAGGGTTAGGGTTAGGGTTAGGGTTAGGGTTAGGGTTAGGGTTAGGGT
>NW_026599614.1:167500-175000 GCF_023634155.1 Falco peregrinus | reverse complement strand
AGGGTTAGGGTTAGGGTTAGGGTTAGGGTTAGGGTTAGGGTTAGGGTTAGGGTTAGGGTTAGGTACATGCCATGCACAGCTGAGGTTTAGAGTTCCGTTTAGGGTTAGGTCTCTTAGGGTTAGGGTTAGGGTTAGGGTTAGGGTTAGGGTTAGGGTTAGGGTTAGGGTTAGGGTTAGGTTTACGGTTAGGGTTAGGGTTAGGGTTAGGTACATGCCAAGCACAGATGAGGTTTTGAGTTCCATTTAGGGTTAGGTCTCTTAGGGTTAGGGTTAGTGTTAGGGTTAGGGTTAGGTACATGCCATGCACAACTGAGGTTTAGAGTTCCGTTTAGGGTTAGGTCTTTTAGGGTTAGGGTTAGGGTTAGGGTTAGGGTTAGGGTTAGGTACATGCCACGCACAGCTGAGGTTTAGAGTTCCGTTTAGGGTTAGGTCTTTTAGGGTTAGGGTTAGGGTTAGGGTTAGGGTTAGGGTTAGGGTTAGGGTTAGGGTTAGGGTTAGGGTTAGGGTTAGGGTTAGTGTTAGGGTTAGGGTTAGGTACATGCCACGCACAGCTGAGGTTTAGAGTTCCGTTTAGGGTTAGGTCTCTTAGGCTTAGGGTTAAGGTTAGGGTTAGGGTTAGGGTTAGGGTTAGGGTTAGGTACATGCCATGCACAGCTGTAGGTTTAGAGTTCCGTTTAGGGTTAGGTCTTTTAGGGTTAGGGTTAGGGTTAGGGTTAGGGTTAGGGTTAGGGTTAGGGTTAGGGTTAGGGTTAGGTACATGCCGTGCACAGCTGAGGTTTAGAGATCCGTTCAGGCTTAGGTCTCTTAGGGTTAGGGTTAGGGTTAGGGTTAGGTACATGCCAAGCACAGCTTAGGTTTTGAGTTCCGTTTAGGGTTAGGTCTCTTAGGGTTAGGGTTAGGGTTAGGGTTACGGTTCGGGTTAGGGTTAGGGTTAGGGTTAGCGTTAGGTACATGCCATGCACAGCTGTAGGTTTAGAGTTCCGTTTAGGGTTAGGTCTTTTAGGGTTAGGGTTAGGTTTAGGGTTAGGGTTAGGGTTAGGGTTAGGGCTAGGTACATGCCATGCACAGCTGAGGTTTAGAGTTCCGTTTAGGGTTAGGTCTCTTAGGGTTAGGGTTAGGGTTAGGGTTAGGGTTAGGGTTAGGGTTAGGGTTAGGGTTACGGTTACGGTTAGGGTTAGGGTTAGGTACATGCCAAGCACAGATGAGGTTTTGAGTTCCATTTAGGGTTAGGTCTCTTAGGGTTAGGGTTAGGGTTAGGGTTAGGGTTAGGTACATGCCATGCACAGCTGAGGTTTAGAGTTCCGTTTAGGCTTAGGTCTTTTAGGGTTAGGGTTAGGGTTAGGGTTAGGGTTAGGGTTAGGTACATGCCATGCACAGCTGTAGGTTTAGAGTTCCGTTTAGGGTTAGGTCTTTTAGGGTTAGGGTTAGGGTTAGGGTTAGGGTTAGGGTTAGGGTTAGGGTTAGGGTTAGGGTTAGGTACATGCCATGCACAGCTGAGGTTTAGAGTTCCGTTTAGGGTTAGGTCTCTTAGGGTTAGGGTTAGGGTTAGGGTTAGGGTTAGGGTTAGGGTTAGGGTTAGGGTTAGGGTTAGGGTTAGGGTTACGGTTAGGGTTAGGGTTAGGGTTATGTACATGCCATGCACAGATGAGGTTTTGAGTTCCATTTAGGGTTAGGTCTCTTAGGGTTAGGGTTAGGGTTAGGGTTAGGGTTAGGTACATGCCATGCACAACTGAGGTTTAGAGTTCCGTTTAGGGTTAGGTCTTTTAGGGTTAGGGTTAGGGTTAGGGTTAGGGTTAGGGTTAGGTACATGCCTTGCACAGCTGAGGTTCAGAGTTCCGTTTAGGGTTAGGTCTCTTAGGGTTAGGGTTAGGGTTAGGGATAGGGTTAGGGTTAGGTACATGCCATGCACAGCTGAGGTTTTGAGTTCCGTTTAGGGTTAGGTCTCTTAGGGTTAGGGTTAGGGTTAGGGTTAGGGTTAGGGTTAGGGTTAGGGTTAGGGTTAGGGTTAGGGTTAGGGAAAGGGTTAGGTACATGCCATGCACAGCTGTAGGTTTAGAGTTCCGTTTAGGGTTAGGTCTTTTAGGATTAGGGTTAGGGTTAGAATTAGGGTTAGGGTTAGGGTTAGGGTTAGGGTTAGGGTTAGGGTTAGGGTTAGGGTTAGGGTTAGGTACATGCCGTGCACAGCTGAGGTTTTGAGTTCCGTTTAGGGTTAGGTCTCTTAGGGTTAGGGTTAGGGTTAGGGTTAGGTACATGCCAAGCACAGCTTAGGATTTGAGTTCCGTTTAGGGTTAGGTCTTTTAGGGTTAGGGTTAGGGTTAGGGTTAGGGTTAGGGTTAGGTACATGCCATGCACAGCTGAGGTTCAGAGTTCCGTTTAGGGTTAGGTCTTTTAGGGTTAGGGTTAGGGTTAGGGTTAGGGTTAGGGTTAGGGTTAGGGTTAGGGTTAGGGTTAGGGTTAGGGTTAGGTACATGCCTTGCACAGCTGAGGTTTTGAGTTCCGTTTAGGGTTAGGTCTCTTAGGGTTAGGGTTAGGGTTAGGGATAGGGTTAGGGTTAGGTACATGCCATGCACAGCTGAGGTTTTGAGTTCCGTTTAGGGTTAGGTCTCTTAGGGTTAGGGTTAGGGTTAGGGTTAGGGTTAGGGTTAGGGTTAGGGTTAGGGTTAGGTACATGCCATGCACAGCTGAGGTTTTGAGTTCCGTTTAGGGTTAGGTCTCTTAGGGTTAGGGTTAGGGTTAGGGTTAGGGTTAGGTACATGCCACGCACAGCTGAGGTTTAGAGTTCCGTTTAGGGTTAGGTCTTTTAGGGTTAGGGTTAGGGTTAGGGTTAGGGTTAGGGTTAGGGTTAGGGTTAGGGTTAGGGTTAGGGTTAGGGTTAGGGTTAGGGTTAGGTACATGCCATGCACAGCTGAGGTTTTGAGTTCCGTTTATGGTTAGGTCTCTTAGGGTTAGGGTTAGGGTTAGGGTTAGGGTTAGGGTTAGGGTTAGGGTTAGGGTTAGGGTTAGGGTTAGGGTTAGGGTTAGGGTTAGGGTTAGGGTTAGGGTTAGGTACATGCCATGCACAGCTGTAGGTTTAGAGTTCCGTTTAGGGTTAGGTCTTTTAGGGTTAGGGTTAGGGTTAGGGTTAGGGTTAGGGTTAGGGTTAGGGTTAGGGTTAGGGTTAGGGTTAGTGTTAGGTACATGCCATGCACAGCTGAGGTTTAGAGTTCCGTTTAGGGTTAGGTCTCTTAGGGTTAGGGTTAGGGTTAGGGTTAGGGTTAGGGTTAGGGATAGGGTTAGGGTTAGGTTTAGAGTTAGGGTTAGGGTTAGGGTTAGGGTTAGGTACATGCCAAGCACAGATGAGGTTTTGAGTTCCATTTAGGGTTAGGTCTCTTAGGGTTAGGGTTAGGGTTAGGGTTAGGGTTAGGTACATGCCATGCACAGCTGAGGTTTAGAGTTCCATTTAGGGTTAGGTCTTTTAGGGTTAGGGTTAGGGTTAGGGTTAGGGTTAGGGTTAGGATTAGGTACATGCCATGCACAGCTGTAGGTTTAGAGATCCGTTTAGGGTTAGGTCTTTTAGGGTTAGGGTTAGGGTTAGGGTTAGGGTTAGGGTTAGGGTTAGGGTTAGGGTTAGGGTTAGGGTTAGGGTTAGGGTTAGGGTTAGGTACATGCCATGCACAGCTGAGGTTTAGAGTTCCGTTTAGGGTTAGGTCTCTTAGGGTTAGGGTTAGGGTTAGGGTTAAGGTTAGGGTTAGGGTTAGGGTTAGGGTTAGGGTTAGGGTTACGGTTAGGGTTAGGGTTAGGTACATGCCAAGCACAGATGAGGTTTTGAGTTCCATTTATGGTTAGGTCTCTTAGGGTTAGGGTTAGGGTTAGGGTTAGGGTTAGGTACATGCCATGCACAACTGAGGTTTAGAGTTCCGTTTAGGGTTAGGTCTTTTAGGGTTAGGGTTAGGATTAGGGTTAGGGTTAGGTACATGCCTTGCACAGCTGAGGTTTTGAGTTCCGTTTAGGGTTAGGTCTCTTAGGGTTAGGGTTAGGGTTAGGGATAGGGTTAGGGTTAGGGTTAGGGTTAGGGTTAGGTACATGCCATGCACAGCTGAGGTTTTGAGTTCCGTTTAGGGTTAGGTCTCTTAGGGTTAGGGTTAGGGTTAGGGTTAGGGTTAGGGTTAGGTACATGCCAGGCACAGCTGAGGTTTAGAGTTCCGTTTAGGGTTAGGTCTTTTAGGGTTAGGGTTAGGGTTAGGGTTAGGGTTAGGGTTAGGGTTAGGGTTAGGGTAAGGGTTAGGGTTAGGGTTAGGTACATGCCATGCACAGCTGAGGTTTAGAGTTCCGTTTAGGGTTAGGTCTCTTAGGCTTAGGGTTAAGGTTAGGGTTAGGGTTAGGGTTAGGGTTAGGGTTAGGTACATGCCATGCACAGCTGTAGGTTTAGAGTTCCGTTTAGGGTTAGGTCTTTTAGGGTTAGGGTTAGGGTTAGGGTTAGGGTTAGGGTTAGGGTTAGGGTTAGGGTTAGGGTTAGGGTTAGGGTTAGGGTTAGGGTTAGGGTTAGGGTTAGGTACATGCCGTGCACAGCTGAGGTTTAGAGATCCGTTCAGGCTTAGGTCATTTAGGGTTAGGGTTAGGGTTAGGGTTAGGTACATGCCAAGCACAGCTTAGGTTTTGAGTTCCGTTTAGGGTTAGGTCTCTTAGGGTTAGGGTTAGGGTTAGGGTTACGGTTCGGGTTAGGGTTAGGGTTAGGGTTAGGGTTAGGTACATGCCATGCACAGCTGTAGGTTTAGAGTTCCGTTTAGGGTTAGGTCTTTTAGGGTTAGGGTTAGGGTTAGGGTTACGGTTAGGGTTAGGGTTAGGGTTAGGGTTAGGGTTAGGGTTAGGGTTAGGGTTAGGGTTAGGGTTAGGTACATGCCATGCACAGCTGAGGTTTTGAGTTCCGTTTAGGGTTAGGTCTCTTACGGTTAGGGTTAGGGTTAGGGTTAGGGTTAGGGTTAGGGTTAGGGTTAGGGTTAGGGTTACGGTTAGGGTTAGGGTTAGGGTTAGGTACATGCCAAGCACAGATGAGGTTTAGAGTTCCATTTAGGGTTAGGTCTCTTAGGGTTAGGGTTAGGGTTAGGGTTAGGGTTAGGGTTAGGGTTAGGTACATGCCATGCACAGCTGAGGTTTTGAGTTCCGTTTAGGGTTAGGTCTCTTAGGGTTAGGGTTAGGGTTAGGGTTAGGGTTAGGGTTAGGTACATGCCAGGCACAGCTGAGGTTTAGAGTTCCGTTTAGGGTTAGGTCTTTTAGGGTTAGGGTTAGGGTTAGGGTTAGGGTTAGGGTTAGGGTTAGGGTTAGGGTAAGGGTTAGGGTTAGGGTTAGGTACATGCCATGCACAGCTGAGGTTTAGAGTTCCGTTTAGGGTTAGGTCTCTTAGGCTTAGGGTTAAGGTTAAGGTTAGGGTTAGGGTTAGGGTTAGGGTTAGGTACATGCCACGCACAGCTGAGGTTTAGAGTTCCGTTTAGGGTTAGGTCTTTTAGGGTTAGGGTTAGGGTTAGGGTTAGGGTTAGGGTTAGGGTTAGGGTTAGGGTTAGGGTTAGGGTTAGGGTTAGGGTTAGGGTTAGGGTTAGGGTTAGTGTTAGGGTTAGGGTTAGGTACATGCCACGCACAGCTGAGGTTTAGAGTTCCGTTTAGGGTTAGGTCTCTTAGGCTTAGGGTTAAGGTTAGGGTTAGGGTTAGGGTTAGGGTTAGGGTTAGGTACATGCCATGCACAGCTGTAGGTTTAGAGTTCCGTTTAGGGTTAGGTCTTTTAGGGTTAGGGTTAGGGTTAGGGTTAGGGTTAGGGTTAGGGTTAGGGTTAGGGTTAGGGTTAGGGTTAGGGTTAGGTACATGCCGTGCACAGCTGAGGTTTAGAGATCCGTTCAGGCTTAGGTCTCTTAGGGTTAGGGTTAGGGTTAGGGTTAGGTACATGCCAAGCACAGCTTAGGTTTTGAGTTCCGTTTAGGGTTAGGTCTCTTAGGGTTAGGGTTAGGGTTAGGGTTACGGTTCGGGTTAGGGTTAGGGTTAGGGTTAGCGTTAGGTACATGCCATGCACAGCTGTAGGTTTAGAGTTCCGTTTAGGGTTAGGTCTTTTAGGGTTAGGGTTAGGTTTAGGGTTAGGGTTAGGGTTAGGGTTAGGGCTAGGTACATGCCATGCACAGCTGAGGTTTAGAGTTCCGTTTAGGGTTAGGTCTCTTAGGGTTAGGGTTAGGGTTAGGGTTAGGGTTAGGGTTAGGGTTAGGGTTAGGGTTAGGGTTAGGGTTAGGGTTAGGGTTACGGTTACGGTTAGGGTTAGGGTTAGGTACATGCCAAGCACAGATGAGGTTTTGAGTTCCATTTAGGGTTAGGTCTCTTAGGGTTAGGGTTAGGGTTAGGGTTAGGGTTAGGTACATGCCATGCACAGCTGAGGTTTAGAGTTCCGTTTAGGCTTAGGTCTTTTAGGGTTAGGGTTAGGGTTAGGGTTAGGGTTAGGGTTAGGTACATGCCATGCACAGCTGTAGGTTTAGAGTTCCGTTTAGGGTTAGGTCTTTTAGGGTTAGGGTTAGGGTTAGGGTTAGGGTTAGGGTTAGGGTTAGGGTTAGGGTTAGGGTTAGGTACATGCCATGCACAGCTGAGGTTTAGAGTTCCGTTTAGGGTTAGGTCTCTTAGGGTTAGGGTTAGGGTTAGGGTTAGGGTTAGGGTTAGGGTTAGGGTTAGGGTTAGGGTTAGGGTTAGGGTTAGGGTTAGGGTTAGGGTTATGTACATGCCATGCACAGATGAGGTTTTGAGTTCCATTTAGGGTTAGGTCTCTTAGGGTTAGGGTTAGGGTTAGGGTTAGGGTTAGGTACATGCCATGCACAACTGAGGTTTAGAGTTCCGTTTAGGGTTAGGTCTTTTAGGGTTAGGGTTAGGGTTAGGGTTAGGGTTAGGGTTAGGTACATGCCTTGCACAGCTGAGGTTCAGAGTTCCGTTTAGGGTTAGGTCTCTTAGGGTTAGGGTTAGGGTTAGGGATAGGGTTAGGGTTAGGTACATGCCATGCACAGCTGAGGTTTTGAGTTCCGTTTAGGGTTAGGTCTCTTAGGGTTAGGGTTAGGGTTAGGGTTAGGGTTAGGGTTAGGGTTAGGGTTAGGGTTAGGGTTAGGGTTAGGGAAAGGGTTAGGTACATGCCATGCACAGCTGTAGGTTTAGAGTTCCGTTTAGGGTTAGGTCTTTTAGGATTAGGGTTAGGGTTAGAATTAGGGTTAGGGTTAGGGTTAGGGTTAGGGTTAGGGTTAGCGTTAGGGTTAGGGTTAGGGTTAGGGTTAGGGTTAGGTACATGCCGTGCACAGCTGAGGTTTTGAGTTCCGTTTAGGGTTAGGTCTCTTAGGGTTAGGGTTAGGGTTAGGGTTAGGTACATGCCAAGCACAGCTTAGGATTTGAGTTCCGTTTAGGGTTAGGTCTTTTAGGGTTAGGGTTAGGGTTAGGGTTAGGGTTAGGGTTAGGTACATGCCATGCACAGCTGAGGTTCAGAGTTCCGTTTAGGGTTAGGTCTTTTAGGGT
>NW_026599614.1:152500-160000 GCF_023634155.1 Falco peregrinus | reverse complement strand
AGGGTTAGGGTTAGGGTTAGGTACATGCCAAGCACAGATGAGGTTTTGAGTTCCGTTTAGGGTTAGGTCTTTTAGGGTTAGGGTTAGGGTTAGGGTTAGGGTTAGGTACATGCCTTGCACAGCTGAGGTTCAGAGTTCCGTTTAGGGTTAGGTCTCTTAGGGTTTAGGTTAGGTTTAGGGATAGGGTTAGGGTTAGGTACATGCCATGCACAGCTGAGGTTTTGAGTTCCGTTTAGGGTTAGGTCTCTTAGGGTTAGGGTTAGGGTTAGGGTTAGGGTTAGGGTTAGGGTTAGGGTTAGGGTTAGGGTTAGGGAAAGGGTTAGGTACGTGCCATGCACAGCTGTAGGTTTAGAGTTCCGCTTAGGGTTAGGTCTTTTAGGATTAGGGTTAGGGTTAGGGTTAGGGTTAGGGTTAGGGTTAGGGTTAGGGTTAGGGTTAGGGTTAGGGTTAGGGTTAGGGTTAAGGTTAGGGTTAGGGTTAGGGTTAGGGTTAGGGTTAGGGTTAGGGTTAGGTACATGCCGTGCACAGCTGAGGTTTAGAGTTCCGTTCAGGGTTAGGTCTCTTAGGGTTAGGGTTAGGGTTAGGGTTAGGTACATGCATAGCACAGCTTAGGATTTGAGTTCCGTTTAGGGTTAGGTCTTTTAGGGTTAGGGTTAGGGTTAGGGTTAGGGTTAGGGTTAGGTACATGCCATGCATAGCTGAGGTTCAGAGTTCCGTTTAGGGTTAGGTCTTTTAGGGTTAGGGTTAGGGTTAGGGTTAGGGTTAGGGTTAGGGTTAGGGTTAGGGTTAGGGTTAGGTACATGCCTTGCACAGCTGAGGTTTTGAGTTCCGTTTAGGGTTAGGTCTCTTAGGGTTAGGGTTAGGGTTAGGGATAGGGTTAGGGTTAGGTACATGCCATGCACAGCTGAGGTTTTGAGTTCCGTTTAGGGTTAGGTCTCTTAGGGTTAGGGTTAGGGTTAGGGTTAGGGTTAGGGTTAGGGTTAGGGTTAGGGTTAGGGTTAGGGTTAGGTACATGCCATGCACAGCTGAGGTTTTGAGTTCCATTTAGGGATAGGTCTCTTAGGGTTAGGGTTAGGGTTAGGGTTAGGGTTAGGTACATGCCACGCACAGCTGAGGTTTAGAGTTCCGTTTAGGGTTAGGTCTTTTAGGGTTAGGGTTAGGGTTAGGGTTAGGGTTAGGGTTAGGGTTAGGGTTAGGGTTAGGGTTAGGGTTAGGGTTAGGTACATGCCATGCACAGCTGAGGTTTAGAGTTCCGTTTAGGGTTAGGTCTCTTAGGGTTAGGGTTAGGGTTAGGGTTAGGGTTAGGGTTAGGGTTAGGGTTAGGGTTAGGGTTAGGTTTACGGTTAGGGTTAGGGTTAGGGTTAGGTACATGCCAAGCACAGATGAGGTTTTGAGTTCCATTTAGGGTTAGGTCTCTTAGGGTTAGGGTTAGTGTTAGGGTTAGGGTTAGGTACATGCCATGCACAACTGAGGTTTAGAGTTCCGTTTAGGGTTAGGTCTTTTAGGGTTAGGGTTAGGGTTAGGGTTAGGGTTAGGGTTAGGTACATGCCACGCACAGCTGAGGTTTAGAGTTCCGTTTAGGGTTAGGTCTTTTAGGGTTAGGGTTAGGGTTAGGGTTAGGGTTAGGGTTAGGGTTAGGGTTAGGGTTAGGGTTAGGGTTAGGGTTAGTGTTAGGGTTAGGGTTAGGTACATGCCACGCACAGCTGAGGTTTAGAGTTCCGTTTAGGGTTAGGTCTCTTAGGCTTAGGGTTAAGGTTAGGGTTAGGGTTAGGGTTAGGGTTAGGGTTAGGTACATGCCATGCACAGCTGTAGGTTTAGAGTTCCGTTTAGGGTTAGGTCTTTTAGGGTTAGGGTTAGGGTTAGGGTTAGGGTTAGGGTTAGGGTTAGGGTTAGGGTTAGGGTTAGGGTTAGGGTTAGGTACATGCCGTGCACAGCTGAGGTTTAGAGATCCGTTCAGGCTTAGGTCTCTTAGGGTTAGGGTTAGGGTTAGGGTTAGGTACATGCCAAGCACAGCTTAGGTTTTGAGTTCCGTTTAGGGTTAGGTCTCTTAGGGTTAGGGTTAGGGTTAGGGTTACGGTTCGGGTTAGGGTTAGGGTTAGGGTTAGCGTTAGGTACATGCCATGCACAGCTGTAGGTTTAGAGTTCCGTTTAGGGTTAGGTCTTTTAGGGTTAGGGTTAGGTTTAGGGTTAGGGTTAGGGTTAGGGTTAGGGCTAGGTACATGCCATGCACAGCTGAGGTTTAGAGTTCCGTTTAGGGTTAGGTCTCTTAGGGTTAGGGTTAGGGTTAGGGTTAGGGTTAGGGTTAGGGTTAGGGTTAGGGTTAGGGTTACGGTTACGGTTAGGGTTAGGGTTAGGTACATGCCAAGCACAGATGAGGTTTTGAGTTCCATTTAGGGTTAGGTCTCTTAGGGTTAGGGTTAGGGTTAGGGTTAGGGTTAGGTACATGCCATGCACAGCTGAGGTTTAGAGTTCCGTTTAGGCTTAGGTCTTTTAGGGTTAGGGTTAGGGTTAGGGTTAGGGTTAGGGTTAGGTACATGCCATGCACAGCTGTAGGTTTAGAGTTCCGTTTAGGGTTAGGTCTTTTAGGGTTAGGGTTAGGGTTAGGGTTAGGGTTAGGGTTAGGGTTAGGGTTAGGGTTAGGGTTAGGTACATGCCATGCACAGCTGAGGTTTAGAGTTCCGTTTAGGGTTAGGTCTCTTAGGGTTAGGGTTAGGGTTAGGGTTAGGGTTAGGGTTAGGGTTAGGGTTAGGGTTAGGGTTAGGGTTAGGGTTAGGGTTACGGTTAGGGTTAGGGTTAGGGTTATGTACATGCCATGCACAGATGAGGTTTTGAGTTCCATTTAGGGTTAGGTCTCTTAGGGTTAGGGTTAGGGTTAGGGTTAGGGTTAGGTACATGCCATGCACAACTGAGGTTTAGAGTTCCGTTTAGGGTTAGGTCTTTTAGGGTTAGGGTTAGGGTTAGGGTTAGGGTTAGGGTTAGGTACATGCCTTGCACAGCTGAGGTTCAGAGTTCCGTTTAGGGTTAGGTCTCTTAGGGTTAGGGTTAGGGTTAGGGATAGGGTTAGGGTTAGGTACATGCCATGCACAGCTGAGGTTTTGAGTTCCGTTTAGGGTTAGGTCTCTTAGGGTTAGGGTTAGGGTTAGGGTTAGGGTTAGGGTTAGGGTTAGGGTTAGGGTTAGGGAAAGGGTTAGGTACATGCCATGCACAGCTGTAGGTTTAGAGTTCCGTTTAGGGTTAGGTCTTTTAGGATTAGGGTTAGGGTTAGAATTAGGGTTAGGGTTAGGGTTAGGGTTAGGGTTAGGGTTAGGGTTAGGGTTAGGGTTAGGGTTAGGGTTAGGGTTAGGTACATGCCGTGCACAGCTGAGGTTTTGAGTTCCGTTTAGGGTTAGGTCTCTTAGGGTTAGGGTTAGGGTTAGGGTTAGGTACATGCCAAGCACAGCTTAGGATTTGAGTTCCGTTTAGGGTTAGGTCTTTTAGGGTTAGGGTTAGGGTTAGGGTTAGGGTTAGGGTTAGGTACATGCCATGCACAGCTGAGGTTCAGAGTTCCGTTTAGGGTTAGGTCTTTTAGGGTTAGGGTTAGGGTTAGGGTTAGGGTTAGGGTTAGGGTTAGGGTTAGGGTTAGGGTTAGGGTTAGGGTTAGGTACATGCCTTGCACAGCTGAGGTTTTGAGTTCCGTTTAGGGTTAGGTCTCTTAGGGTTAGGGTTAGGGTTAGGGATAGGGTTAGGGTTAGGTACATGCCATGCACAGCTGAGGTTTTGAGTTCCGTTTAGGGTTAGGTCTCTTAGGGTTAGGGTTAGGGTTAGGGTTAGGGTTAGGGTTAGGGTTAGGGTTAGGGTTAGGTACATGCCATGCACAGCTGAGGTTTTGAGTTCCGTTTAGGGTTAGGTCTCTTAGGGTTAGGGTTAGGGTTAGGGTTAGGGTTAGGTACATGCCACGCACAGCTGAGGTTTAGAGTTCCGTTTAGGGTTAGGTCTTTTAGGGTTAGGGTTAGGGTTAGGGTTAGGGTTAGGGTTAGGGTTAGGGTTAGGGTTAGGGTTAGGGTTAGGGTTAGGGTTAGGTACATGCCATGCACAGCTGAGGTTTTGAGTTCCGTTTATGGTTAGGTCTCTTAGGGTTAGGGTTAGGGTTAGGGTTAGGGTTAGGGTTAGGGTTAGGGTTAGGGTTAGGGTTAGGGTTAGGGTTAGGGTTAGGGTTAGGGTTAGGGTTAGGGTTAGGGTTAGGTACATGCCATGCACAGCTGTAGGTTTAGAGTTCCGTTTAGGGTTAGGTCTTTTAGGGTTAGGGTTAGGGTTAGGGTTAGGGTTAGGGTTAGGGTTAGGGTTAGGGTTAGGGTTAGGGTTAGTGTTAGGTACATGCCATGCACAGCTGAGGTTTAGAGTTCCGTTTAGGGTTAGGTCTCTTAGGGTTAGGGTTAGGGTTAGGGTTAGGGTTAGGGTTAGGGTTAGGGTAAGGGTTAGGGTTAGGGTTAGGGTTAGGGTTAGGTACATGCCATGCACAGCTGAGGTTTAGAGTTCCATTTAGGGTTAGGTCTTTTAGGGTTAGGGTTAGGGTTAGGGTTAGGGTTAGGGTTAGGATTAGGTACATGCCATGCACAGCTGTAGGTTTAGAGATCCGTTTAGGGTTAGGTCTTTTAGGGTTAGGGTTAGGGTTAGGGTTAGGGTTAGGGTTAGGGTTAGGGTTAGGGTTAGGGTTAGGGTTAGGGTTAGGGTTAGGTACATGCCATGCACAGCTGAGGTTTAGAGTTCCGTTTAGGGTTAGGTCTCTTAGGGTTAGGGTTAGGGTTAGGGTTAAGGTTAGGGTTAGGGTTAGGGTTAGGGTTAGGGTTAGGGTTACGGTTAGGGTTAGGGTTAGGTACATGCCAAGCACAGATGAGGTTTTGAGTTCCATTTATGGTTAGGTCTCTTAGGGTTAGGGTTAGGGTTAGGGTTAGGGTTAGGTACATGCCATGCACAACTGAGGTTTAGAGTTCCGTTTAGGGTTAGGTCTTTTAGGGTTAGGGTTAGGATTAGGGTTAGGGTTAGGTACATGCCTTGCACAGCTGAGGTTTTGAGTTCCGTTTAGGGTTAGGTCTCTTAGGGTTAGGGTTAGGGTTAGGGATAGGGTTAGGGTTAGGGTTAGGGTTAGGGTTAGGTACATGCCATGCACAGCTGAGGTTTTGAGTTCCGTTTAGGGTTAGGTCTCTTAGGGTTAGGGTTAGGGTTAGGGTTAGGGTTAGGGTTAGGTACATGCCAGGCACAGCTGAGGTTTAGAGTTCCGTTTAGGGTTAGGTCTTTTAGGGTTAGGGTTAGGGTTAGGGTTAGGGTTAGGGTTAGGGTTAGGGTTAGGGTAAGGGTTAGGGTTAGGGTTAGGTACATGCCATGCACAGCTGAGGTTTAGAGTTCCGTTTAGGGTTAGGTCTCTTAGGCTTAGGGTTAAGGTTAGGGTTAGGGTTAGGGTTAGGGTTAGGGTTAGGTACATGCCATGCACAGCTGTAGGTTTAGAGTTCCGTTTAGGGTTAGGTCTTTTAGGGTTAGGGTTAGGGTTAGGGTTAGGGTTAGGGTTAGGGTTAGGGTTAGGGTTAGGGTTAGGGTTAGGGTTAGGGTTAGGGTTAGGGTTAGGGTTAGGTACATGCCGTGCACAGCTGAGGTTTAGAGATCCGTTCAGGCTTAGGTCATTTAGGGTTAGGGTTAGGGTTAGGGTTAGGTACATGCCAAGCACAGCTTAGGTTTTGAGTTCCGTTTAGGGTTAGGTCTCTTAGGGTTAGGGTTAGGGTTAGGGTTACGGTTCGGGTTAGGGTTAGGGTTAGGGTTAGGGTTAGGTACATGCCATGCACAGCTGTAGGTTTAGAGTTCCGTTTAGGGTTAGGTCTTTTAGGGTTAGGGTTAGGGTTAGGGTTACGGTTAGGGTTAGGGTTAGGGTTAGGGTTAGGGTTAGGGTTAGGGTTAGGGTTAGGGTTAGGGTTAGGTACATGCCATGCACAGCTGAGGTTTTGAGTTCCGTTTAGGGTTAGGTCTCTTACGGTTAGGGTTAGGGTTAGGGTTAGGGTTAGGGTTAGGGTTAGGGTTAGGGTTAGGGTTACGGTTAGGGTTAGGGTTAGGGTTAGGTACATGCCAAGCACAGATGAGGTTTAGAGTTCCATTTAGGGTTAGGTCTCTTAGGGTTAGGGTTAGGGTTAGGGTTAGGGTTAGGGTTAGGGTTAGGGTTAGGGTTAGGGTTAGGTACATGCCATGCACAGCTGAGGTTTTGAGTTCCGTTTAGGGTTAGGTCTCTTAGGGTTAGGGTTAGGGTTAGGGTTAGGGTTAGGGTTAGGTACATGCCAGGCACAGCTGAGGTTTAGAGTTCCGTTTAGGGTTAGGTCTTTTAGGGTTAGGGTTAGGGTTAGGGTTAGGGTTAGGGTTAGGGTTAGGGTTAGGGTAAGGGTTAGGGTTAGGGTTAGGTACATGCCATGCACAGCTGAGGTTTAGAGTTCCGTTTAGGGTTAGGTCTCTTAGGCTTAGGGTTAAGGTTAAGGTTAGGGTTAGGGTTAGGGTTAGGGTTAGGTACATGCCACGCACAGCTGAGGTTTAGAGTTCCGTTTAGGGTTAGGTCTTTTAGGGTTAGGGTTAGGGTTAGGGTTAGGGTTAGGGTTAGGGTTAGGGTTAGGGTTAGGGTTAGGGTTAGGGTTAGGGTTAGGGTTAGGGTTAGGGTTAGTGTTAGGGTTAGGGTTAGGTACATGCCACGCACAGCTGAGGTTTAGAGTTCCGTTTAGGGTTAGGTCTCTTAGGCTTAGGGTTAAGGTTAGGGTTAGGGTTAGGGTTAGGGTTAGGGTTAGGTACATGCCATGCACAGCTGTAGGTTTAGAGTTCCGTTTAGGGTTAGGTCTTTTAGGGTTAGGGTTAGGGTTAGGGTTAGGGTTAGGGTTAGGGTTAGGGTTAGGGTTAGGGTTAGGGTTAGGGTTAGGTACATGCCGTGCACAGCTGAGGTTTAGAGATCCGTTCAGGCTTAGGTCTCTTAGGGTTAGGGTTAGGGTTAGGGTTAGGTACATGCCAAGCACAGCTTAGGTTTTGAGTTCCGTTTAGGGTTAGGTCTCTTAGGGTTAGGGTTAGGGTTAGGGTTACGGTTCGGGTTAGGGTTAGGGTTAGGGTTAGCGTTAGGTACATGCCATGCACAGCTGTAGGTTTAGAGTTCCGTTTAGGGTTAGGTCTTTTAGGGTTAGGGTTAGGTTTAGGGTTAGGGTTAGGGTTAGGGTTAGGGCTAGGTACATGCCATGCACAGCTGAGGTTTAGAGTTCCGTTTAGGGTTAGGTCTCTTAGGGTTAGGGTTAGGGTTAGGGTTAGGGTTAGGGTTAGGGTTAGGGTTAGGGTTACGGTTACGGTTAGGGTTAGGGTTAGGTACATGCCAAGCACAGATGAGGTTTTGAGTTCCATTTAGGGTTAGGTCTCTTAGGGTTAGGGTTAGGGTTAGGGTTAGGGTTAGGTACATGCCATGCACAGCTGAGGTTTAGAGTTCCGTTTAGGCTTAGGTCTTTTAGGGTTAGGGTT
>NW_026599614.1:115000-122500 GCF_023634155.1 Falco peregrinus | reverse complement strand
GTTAGGGTTAGGGTTAGGGTTAGGGTTAGGGTTAGGGTTAGGGTTAGGGTTAGGGTTAGGGTTAGGGTTAGGGTTAGGTACATGCCATGCACAGCTGAGGTTTAGCGTTCCGTCTAGGGTTAGGCCTCTTAGGGTCAGGATTAGGGTTAGGTTTAGGATTAGGGTTAGGGTTAGGGTTAGGGTTAGGGTTAGGTACATGCCATGCACAACTGAGGTTTAGAGTTCCGTTCAGGGTTAGGTCTCTTAGGGTTAGGGTTAGGGTTAGGGTTACGGTTAGGGTTAGGGTTAGGGTTAGGGTTAGGTACATGCCATGCACAGCTGAGGTTTTGAGTTCCGTTTAGGGTTAGGTCTTTTAGGGTTAGGGTTAGGGTTAGGGTTAGGTACATGCCATGCACAGCTGAGGTTTTGAATTCCGTTTAGGGTTAGGTCTCTTAGGGTTAGGGTTAGGGTTAGGGTTAGGGTTAAGGTTAGGGTTAGGGTTAGGGTTAGGGTTAGGGTTAGGTACATGCCATGCACCGCTGAGGTTTTGAGTTCCGTTTAGGGTTAGGTCTCTTAGGGTTAGGGTTAGGGTTAGGGTTAGGGTTAGGGTGAGGGTTAGGGTTAGGGTTAGGGTTAGGGTTAGGGTTAGGGTTAGGGTTAGGGTTAGAGTTAGTGTTAGGGTTAGGTACATGCCATGCACAGCTGAGGTTTAGAGTTCCGTTTAGGGTTAGGTCACTTAGGGTTAGGGTTAGGGTTAGGCTTAGGCTTAGGGTTAGGGTTATGTACATGCCATGCACAGCTGAGGTTTAGAGTTCCGTCTAGGGTTAGGCCTCTTAGGGTCAGGATTAGGGTTAGGATTAGGATTAGGGTTAGGGTTAGGGTTAGGGTTAGGGTTAGGGTTAGGGTTAGGTACATGCCATGCACAGCTGAGGTTTAGAGTTCCGTTTAGGGTTAGGTCTCTTAGGCTTAGGGTTAAGGTTAGGGTTAGGGTTAGGGTTAGGGTTAGGGTTAGGTACATGCCATGCACAGCTGAAGGTTTAGAGTTCCGTTTAGGGTTAGGTCTTTTAGGGTTAGGGTTAGGGTTAGGGTTAGGGTTAGGGTTAGGGTTATGGTTAGGGTTAGGGTTAGGGTTAGGGTTAGGTACATGCCGTGCACAGCTGAGGTTTAGAGATCCGTTTAGGGTTAGGTCTCTTAGGGTTAGGGTTAGGGTTAGGGTTAGGGTTAGGGTTAGGGTTAGGGTTAGGTACATGCCATGCACAGCTGAGGTTCAGAGTTCCGTTTAGGGTTAGGTCTCTTAGGGTTAGGGTTAGGGTTAGGGTTAGGGTTAGGTACATGCCATGCACAGCTGAGGTTTTGAATTCCGTTTAGGGTTAGGTCTCTTAGGGTTAGGGTTAGGGTTAGGGTTAGGGTTAGGGTTAGGGTTAGGGTTAGGGTTAGAGTTAGTGTTAGGGTTAGGTATATGCCATGCACAGCTGAGGTTTAGAGTTCCGTTTAGGGTTAGGTCTCTTAGGGTTAGGGTTAGGGTTAGGGTTAGGGTTAGGTACATGCCATGCACAGCTGAGGTTTAGAGTTCCGTTTAGGGTTAGCTCTCTTAGGGTCAGTTTTAGGGTTAGGGTTAGGGTTAGGGTTAGGGTTAGGGTTAGGGTTAGGGTTAGGGTTAGGGTTAGGGTTAGGGTTAGGTACATGCCATGCACAGCTGAGGTTTAGCGTTCCGTCTAGGGTTAGGCCTCTTAGGGTCAGGATTAGGGTTAGGTTTAGGATTAGGGTTAGGGTTAGGGTTAGGGTTAGGGTTAGGTACATGCCATGCACAACTGAGGTTTAGAGTTCCGTTCAGGGTTAGGTCTCTTAGGGTTAGGGTTAAGGTTAGGGTTACGGTAAGGGTTAGGGTTAGGGTTAGGGTTAGGTACATGCCATGCACAGCTGTAAGTTTAGAGTTCCGTTTAGGGTTAGGTCTTTTAGGGTTAGGGTTAGGGTTAGGGTTAGGGTTAGGGTTACCTACATGCCATGCACAGCTGAGGTTTTGAGTTCCGTTTAGGGTTAGGTCTCTTACGGTTAGGGTTCGGGTTCGGGTTCGGGTTAGGGTTAGGGTTAGGGTTAGGGTTAGGGTTAGGGTTAGGGTTAGGGTTAGGGTTAGGGTTAGGTACATGCCATGCACAGCTGAGGTTTAGAGTTCCGTTTAGGGTTAGCTCTCTTAGGGTCAGTTTTAGGGTTAGGGTTAGGGTTAGGATTAGGGTTAGGGTTAGGTACATGCCATGCACAGCTGTAGGTTTAGAGTTCCGTTTAGGGTTAGGTCTTTTAGGGTTAGGGTTAGGGTTAGGGTTAGGGTTAGGGTTAGGGTTAGGGTTAGGGTTAGGGTTATGGTTAGGATTAGGGTTAGGGTTAGGGTTAGGTACATGCCATGCACAGCTGTAGGTTTAGAGTTCCGTTTAGGGTTAGGTCTTTTAGGGTTAGGGTTAGGGTTAGGGTTAGGGTTAGGGTTAGGGTTAGGTACATGCCATGCACAGCTGAGGTTTAGAGTTCCGTTTAGTGTTAGGTCTTTTCGGGTTAGGGGTAGGGTTAGGGTTAGGGTTAGGTACATGCCATGGACAGCTGAGGTTTAGAGTTCCGTTTAGGGTTAGCTCTCTTAGGGTCAGTTTTAGGGTTAGGGTTAGGGTTAGGGTTAGGGTTAGGGTTAGGGTTAGGGTTAGGGTTAGGGTTAGGGTTAGGGTTAGGGTTAGGGTTAGGTACATGCCATGCACAGCTGAGGTTTAGCGTTCCGTCTAGGGTTAGGCCTCTTAGGGTCAGGATTAGGGTTAGGTTTAGGATTAGGGTTAGGGTTAGGGTTAGGGTTAGGGTTAGGTACATGCCATGCACAACTGAGGTTTAGAGTTCCGTTCAGGGTTAGGTCTCTTAGGGTTAGGGTTAGGGTTAGGGTTACGGTTAGGGTTAGGGTTAGGGTTAGGGTTAGGTACATGCCATGCACAGCTGAGGTTTTGAGTTCCGTTTAGGGTTAGGTCTTTTAGGGTTAGGGTTAGGGTTAGGGTTAGGTACATGCCATGCACAGCTGAGGTTTTGAATTCCGTTTAGGGTTAGGTCTCTTAGGGTTAGGGTTAGGGTTAGGGTTAGGGTTACGGTTAGGGTTAGGGTTAGGGTTAGGGTTAGGGTTAGGTACATGCCATGCACAGCTGAGGTTTTGTGTTCCGTTTAGGGTTAGGTCTCTTAGGGTTAGGGTTAGGGTTAGGGTTAGGGTTAGGGTTAGGGTTAGGGTTAGGGTTAGGGTTAGGGTTAGGGTTAGGGTTAGGGTTAGGGTTAGAGTTAGTGTTAGGGTTAGGTACATGCCATGCACAGCTGAGGTTTAGAGTTCCGTTTAGGGTTAGGTCACTTAGGGTTAGGGTTAGGGTTAGGCTTAGGCTTAGGGTTAGGGTTATGTACATGCCATGCACAGCTGAGGTTTAGAGTTCCGTCTAGGGTTAGGCCTCTTAGGGTCAGGATTAGGGTTAGGATTAGGATTAGGGTTAGGGTTAGGGTTAGGGTTAGGGTTAGGGTTAGGGTTAGGTACATGCCATGCACAGCTGAGGTTTAGAGTTCCGTTTAGGGTTAGGTCTCTTAGGCTTAGGGTTAAGGTTAGGGTTAGGGTTAGGGTTAGGGTTAGGGTTAGGTACATGCCATGCACAGCTGTAGGTTTAGAGTTCCGTTTAGGGTTAGGTCTTTTAGGGTTAGGGTTAGGGTTAGGGTTAGGGTTAGGGTTAGGGTTATGGTTAGGGTTAGGGTTAGGGTTAGGGTTAGGTACATGCCGTGCACAGCTGAGGTTTAGAGATCCGTTTAGGGTTAGGTCTCTTAGGGTTAGGGTTAGGGTTAGGGTTAGGGTTAGGGTTAGGGTTAGGTACATGCCATGCACAGCTGAGGTTCAGAGTTCCGTTTAGGGTTAGGTCTTTTAGGGTTAGGGTTAGGGTTAGGGTTAGGGTTAGGTACATGCCATGCACAGCTGAGGTTTTGAATTCCGTTTAGGGTTAGGTCTCTTAGGGTTAGGGTTAGGGTTAGGGTTAGGGTTAGGGTTAGGGTTAGGGTTAGGGTTAGGGTTAGAGTTAGTGATAGGGTTAGGTATATGCCATGCACAGCTGAGGTTTAGAGTTCCGTTTAGGGTTAGGTCTCTTAGGGTTAGGGTTAGGGTTAGGGTTAGGGTTAGGTACATGCCATGCACAGCTGAGGTTTAGAGTTCCGTTTAGGGTTAGCTCTCTTAGGGTCAGTTTTAGGGTTAGGGTTAGGGTTAGGGTTAGGGTTAGGGTTAGGGTTAGGGTTAGGGTTAGGGTTAGGGTTAGGGTTAGGGTTAGGTACATGCCATGCACAGCTGAGGTTTAGCGTTCCGTCTAGGGTTAGGCCTCTTAGGGTCAGGATTAGGGTTAGGTTTAGGATTAGGGTTAGGGTTAGGGTTAGGGTTAGGGTTAGGTACATGCCATGCACAACTGAGGTTTAGAGTTCCGTTCAGGGTTAGGTCTCTTAGGGTTAGGGTTAAGGTTAGGGTTACGGTTAGGGTTAGGGTTAGGGTTAGGGTTAGGTACATGCCATGCACAGCTGTAAGTTTAGAGTTCCGTTTAGGGTTAGGTCTTTTAGGGTTAGGGTTAGGGTTAGGGTTAGGGTTAGGGTTAGCTACATGCCATGCACAGCTGAGGTTTTGAGTTCCGTTTAGGGTTAGGTCTCTTACGGTTAGGGTTCGGGTTCGGGTTAGGGTTAGGGTTAGGGTTAGGGTTAGGGTTAGGGTTAGGGTTAGGGTTAGGTACATGCCATGCACAGCTGAGGTTTAGAGTTCCGTTTAGGGTTAGCTCTCTTAGGGTCAGTTTTAGGGTTAGGGTTAGGGTTAGGATTAGGGTTAGGGTTATGTACATGCCATGCACAGCTGAGGTTTAGAGTTCCGTTTAGGGTTAGGTCTCTTAGGCTTAGGGTTAAGGTTAGGGTTAGGGTTAGGGTTAGGGTTAGGGTTAGGTACATGCCATGCACAGCTGTAGGTTTAGAGTTCCGTTTAGGGTTAGGTCTTTTAGGGTTAGGGTTAGGGTTAGGGTTAGGGTTAGTGTTAGGGTTAGGGTTAGGGTTAGGGTTAGGGTTAGGGTTAGGGTTAGGGTTAGGTACATGCCGTGCACAACTGAGGTTTAGAGATCCGTTCAGGGTTAGGTCTCTTAGGGTTAGGGTTAGGGTTAGGGTTAGGTACATGCCAAGCACAGCTTAGGTTTTGAGTTCCGTTTAGGGTTCGGTCTCTTAGGGTTAGGGTTAGGGTTAGGGTTAGGGTTAGGGTTAGGGTTAGGTACATGCCATGCACAGCTGAGGTTCAGAGTTCCGTTTAGTGTTAGGTCTTTTCGGGTTAGGGTTAGGGTTAGGGTTAGGGTTAGGGTTAGGATTAGGGTTAGGGTTAGGGTTAGGGTTAGGGTTAGGGTTAGTCTTAGGGTTAGGTATATGCCATGCACAGCTGAGGTTTAGAGTTCCGTTTAGGGTTAGAACTCTTAGGGTTAGGGTTAGGGTTAGGTTTAGGGTTAGGTACATGCCATGCACAGCTGAGGTTTAGAGTTCCGTTTAGGGTTAGCTCTCTTAGGGTCAGTTTTAGGGTTAGGGTTAGGGTTAGGGTTAGGGTTAGGGTTAGGGTTAGGGTTAGGGTTAGGGTTAGGGTTAGGGTTAGGGTTAGGGTTATGTACATGCCATGCACAGCTGAGGTTTAGCGTTCCGTCTAGGGATAGGCCTCTTAGGGTCAGGATTAGGGTTAGGTTTAGGATTAGGGTTAGGGTTAGGGTTAGGGTTAGGGTTAGGGTTAGGTACATGCCATGCACAACTGAGGTTTAGAGTTCCGTTCAGGGTTAGGTCTCTTAGGGTTAGGGTTAAGGTTAGGGTTACGGTTAGGGTTAGGGTTAGGGTTAGGGTTAGGTACATGCCATGCACAGCTGTAGGTTTAGAGTTCCGTTTAGGGTTAGGTCTTTTAGGGTTAGGGTTAGGGTTAGGGTTAGGGTTAGGGTTAGGGTTAGGGTTAGGGTTAGGGTTAGGGTTAGGGTTAGGGTTAGGGTTAGGTACATGCCATGCATAGCTGAGGTTTAGAGTTCCGTTTAGGGTTAAGTCTCTTAGGGTTAGGGTTAGGGTTAGGGTTAGGGTTAGGGTTAGGGTTAGGGTTAGGGTTAGGGTTAGGGTTAGGTACATGCCATGCACAGCTGAGGTTTAGAGTTCCGTTTAGGGTTAGGTCTTTTAGGGTTAGGGTTAGGGTTAGGGTTAGGGTTAGGGTTAGGGTTAGGGTTAGGGTTAGGGTTAGGGTTAGGTACATGCCATGCACAGCTGAGGTTTAGAGTTCCGTTTAGGGTTAGCTCTCTTAGGGTCAGTTTTAGGGTTAGGGTTAGGGTTAGGATTAGGGTTAGGGTTATGTACATGCCACGCACAGCTGAGGTTTAGAGTTCCGTTTAGGGTTAGGTCTCTTAGGCTTAGGGTTAAGGTTAGGGTTAGGGTTAGGGTTAGGGTTAGGGTTAGGGTTAGGTACATGCCATGCACAGCTGTAGGTTTAGAGTTCCGTTTAGGGTTAGGTCTTTTAGGGTTAGGGTTAGGGTTAGGGTTAGGGTTAGGGTTAGGGTTAGGGTTAGGGTTAGGGTTAGGGTTAGGGTTAGGGTTAGGGTTAGGTACATGCCGTGCACAACTGAGGTTTAGAGATCCGTTCAGGGTTAGGTCTCTTAGGGTTAGGGTTAGGGTTAGGGTTAGGTACATGCCAAGCACAGCTGAGGTTTAGAGTTCCGTTTAGGGTTCGGTCTCTTAGGGTTAGGGTTAGGGTTAGGGTTAGGGTTAGGGTTAGGGTTAGGTACATGCCATGCACAGCTGAGGTTCAGAGTTCCGTTTAGTGTTAGGTCTTTTCGGGTTAGGGTTAGGGTTAGGGTTAGGGTTAGGGTTAGGATTAGGGTTAGGGTTAGGGTTAGGGTTAGGGTTAGGGTTAGGGTTAGTCTTAGGGTTAGGTATATGCCATGCACAGCTGAGGTTTAGAGTTCCGTTTAGGGTTAGGACTCTTAGGGTTAGGGTTAGGGTTAGGTTTAGGGTTAGGTACATGCCATGCACAGCTGAGGTTTAGAGTTCCGTTTAGGGTTAGCTCTCTTAGGGTCAGTTTTAGGGTTAGGGTTAGGGTTAGGGTTAGGGTTAGGGTTAGGGTTAGGGTTAGGGTTAGGGTTAGGGTTAGGGTTACGGTTAGGGTTAGGGTTAGGGTTAGGGTTAGGGTTATGTACATGCCATGCACAGCTGAGGTTTAGCGTTCCGTCTAGGGTTAGGCCTCTTAGGGTCAGGATTAGGGTTAGGTTTAGGATTAGGGTTAGGGTTAGGGTTAGGGTTAGGGTTAGGGTTAGGTACATGCCATGCACAACTGAGGTTTAGAGTTCCGTTCAGGGTTAGGTCTCTTAGGGTTAGGGTTAAGGTTAGGGTTACGGTTAGGGTTAGGGTTAGGATTAGGGTTAGGTACATGCCATGCACAGCTGAGGTTTAGAGTTCCGTTTAGGGTTAGCTCTCTTAGGGTCAGTTTTAGGGTTAGGGTTAGGGTTA